>NC_090940.1:634255943-634433443 GCF_040938575.1 Ambystoma mexicanum | reverse complement strand
AACATTGTCACTTGTTGGGCTCCCTCAATTGTCATTTTTTTGTTTTGTATAACGCATCTGTTACATTTCTGATTCTGCACTTTCTTTTGGTTTCTTTGAGATTCATCGGATACAAACAGACTGGCCTAAAGACTTGCCTAAGAGACTGGCCTAACATCTGAACATCCGTGCGAAGTGATGTCGCCGAGCAGAGCACAGCACAGCACAGCTGTGGGGTGCTGTGAGGCCTCAGAGAGGGGCATGAACAGCCCCTCCTGAGAAGTAACACAGTTTACGATGCTGCTGGCTGAAATCCCAAGGTTGCCAGAGGCTACCTCGAAGAAACTGCCTGCAGTTACGAAATGTACTTTCTTCCCCCTGTCCGGTGAAAAGACATGTTTGTTATGGTACGTGGTGTTAATGGGTGGAGAATAGATCTATCTATTCCATTGTACATAAGGATGAGCCATGCCTGGGAGGGGCAGAGCATAATGCAGCCCTCCTATGCACTGGTGTGTGTTTGCATTACAGCGCTTTTCACCCCACTTCTGGTCTCTTGTGTATTATTTGTATCCGAGTGCCTGGAATGCAGGAGGTGGCGTGAGGGAGCTGGATGAGCACTGGTATCGGGGGGGGGGGTGGGGGGAGCAGGACGAGCCTGCATCAGTATCTATTAAATAGCGCCAGTCGTAGCGCTGAAAGACAGCTTCTGTGTGCTGGCTATTGACGTGTACAGATGAAAGAGACGCCTGGTTACTATAAGACCGAGACATAAAGACCGGTTATCTGCTGTATGTGGTTCCTTCTGCAGCTGAGAATTTCATCATATCGAGTGCACAGGGGGTTGCCCCCTTTGGCTCGCCAGTTCGTTTGGACTACAACTCTCATCAGCCTTAGCCTGTATAATCAGTGGGGAGGGGTCATGGGCTTGATAGTCCAAAACATCAGGGGAGAGCAACCGGTTGCAGAGCCCTGGAGTGCACCAAAGAAACACTTGCGTCGGTTCTCTCTGTCATTACCACCCATTTATTCACAGGAGATTTTTTACTGTATCTTTGTCACAAAAAGTAAGGGAACACCTCCAAATCAAACCTCTGTTTTTTCGTTTTTTGAAAAAAATATTTGGGGAATGTTCTGCACTGAAAATATGTGTGGTAACTAGAAAAAGCATTGTGTAGCAGGGCACCCTGTCTCGCCATGCGATGTCTGGCGTCTGTCTTGCCCCTGCGTTTTCTGCGTGTGGTCAAGCGCTCAAACAGCCTTTGCCAAAGTGCCCTGACTCAGGACAGGCCTCTTTCCTGTAGTAAAGTCGATCTTGTGGAAAGACCCTGCACCGCCAATACATAGAGGATGGAGGATCCAGCTTCCCTTATCTCGCACCATCACACTGGAATGCCCTACCTCCCACAATCCGAGGTGAGCCCTCCCTCATTGCCTTCCGGAAAGCTATGAAAACCATCCTCTTCACATAAGGTCTCTCGCAGCACCATGTTTGCCAATAAACTGCCTGTAATGTAATAACCAAAGATGCATGAGCTGTAATGACTAATCTGTTTGTAGCAATCATAATGTGCCAACGACTGCTACCAATCCTGTACCCCCTGTAACTAAGTTCCTGCAAGTAACAGCGCCACAATGCCCCTGGGCTGTCTGCGCGCTATATAAATATAAATAAATAAATAAATAGATAGATACACATTCAAATAGAAATTCTACTGGTTTAACAATACACTAAAGCAAAAACAATTTTCTTGGGAAATAATTTAAAAAAAGGAATCTTTTTTGGACCTAGACAAGACATGTACCATGCGTGCCAGAGATGGAGAAAGTGCACCAAAAACTGTAAACATAGAACTATTGCAGATTTGAAATAAGAGTAATAGCTGGGAGTCCATGGACGACGTCAGGTGCACACATTTGCGGGGAGACCACTCTTGCACACGCACAGGGACGTCCTTTCACCAAAATGCCAAGGTAGCAGAAGTGACATTACATGACCCTTGACCCCGGATGACATCACAGGAAGTGATATAATTTGACCCCACCCCGAAGTGACATCACAGGAAGTGATGGAACCAACCTTTCACCCCTTGACAAAACAGGAAGTGGCATCACATAGCAGTGTTCCTAAGTGCACTATGAAAAACATGGTTACAGTATCACTCTAATGTGATATACATTTCATACAATAATGGATCACCATATGCAGCGTTAATATCAGTGTGTATAGGCCCATATTACTGTGAGTGCAAGCAGACTTCCAAGGCACTAAGGATTAAGCGCTTTATAGAGAACAAATATACATACATACAGACATATCACCCAACCTGTGTTGGTACTCATTAATAAACCCCAGAAGGATGAAGGGCTAAGTCGCCCTTGCCCGGATTCAAACCCACAACCTGCAGATCACACACACATATCACAGCAGCGAATGCTCAACCCACTGAGCTATCATACCAGATATAGCTATATTACCAGCTATAGTAAAAGGAGCAATTACATGTCTGAATGTTCTCAAAGTCAGAAAGCAAATCACACTCTGTGGTGGAGACCATTAAACTGGTAACTGAGATTTAACAGCAGGCCAGTTCATCTGCAGGTCTGGTGCAAAGTTGGCCACATGTCAAGCCTGTGTGGATCTACTTTTCAGGCTTCAGAGGTTGGCAAAATACACACCATTGGGATGGTTCATAACTGTGCATTAAAGATTCAAGAATTTAGAGTAGTTCAGGGAAAGCAGCGCACTCACGCGGCACCCCGTACTCTGGGCACTCGTTACGTCATACATGCAAACAAACATCCTGAACAGCATGCCAGGGAGATAGGAAAAATGGACACATTACAACAAAGCATTAATTGTGGCACAATGAAATCAAGGGCCACTTGATGTGCTATGGTCAAACATTTCTACACAGTAGACAAGTTTATAGGCACAAGGACTTTGTCAAGTGACCGAGGACACCGAGATGGAATGTCTTGTGATGATCGTAACAGAGACAACGGCAGTAAAACATGCTATAACTGCAACTTGCGAAGAGCAAAATACATGTAGTTTTTGTCTGCATTGTGAATTTGAGGTGTTTAACAACAGGCTAAATCAGTGACTCAGCCCCTCAAGTGTGCCTGAAATAAACCTTTAATGAGTCTAGCAATTATTGTGTAGAATTCCAGAAAGACTATTTGTTATTCCTATTCTTTCTTATTTAGGGTCACTGCTCAAAGTGTTACACTTGTGAACCCGCTGTTTTTTTTAAGAGGCCTGAACAAGAAAGCCAGCCACTCCAGAGACAAAGAGCCACATGGTGCTGGCCACATCTTAGGAGGGCCATAAAAAAAAGTGTTTTGGGGTAGCAAGTGAAACCTCAGGGATCACAGTTGCGACTCCTTGTGACCCCCAAATGTCATCCCTGCACACACATGTTATTTAGATATCAGCCTGCAGACAAGGTGCCACTTTTCAGGAGCTCGTCATGGCCGTGCCTTCTTAAGCGCAGCGGCGTCCACTTCCACGGGCACTGCTTATCTGGGCGCATGGCAGAATTCAGACATTGACATGTGACATCCCATTGCCGTCACCACCTAATATGTGGGTTTCCGCACTGTTACAAGATGACACCTGGAGTTGAAAATGGGAAGGAAGTTGATTGTTTCGTCACATCAATGTCACTTCATCAGGGATTATCTGTGTTCTCTTCTAGCACCCTAAACCCTCATTGCTGTACTGAGTTGCTACACCCACCATCCTGCCCAAGAGTGATGGGGGCACCCTCTGCTTCAACATCTCTGCCGTCACTTAGTACTTGGGGTCTTTAAGGGGCTGTGGGCACCCTCAAGCCCTGGTCATCTCCGACCTGGACAGTGGCCACCTCTAACCACAGGTGGCCCACATGCCTCCTCTGCACCCCAGGAAAGCCCTCATCACAGGACTACGAACATTCTACCAGACTAGCTCCAGCCCCAAGGAGATGCACAGTCTACTACGCTTTCCACCCGCATCAGATTCAAGACTGCCGAATCCCCTACGAAGTAGCCACAACCAAATCACCACTCTACTTGGCCAAAAACATCACCATCTCCGGCGGCCATGACACCCCTGGAAACCATGACATAACCGGACGGGAGAGTAAGAACTGCAAGCGGGCAAGAACATGAAAGAGTTCCTTTTCCTTCTGTGCACCCAGTCTCTGAAGTTACCATCACAGATAACACTGAACCTCTGGACCCTATAGGTCAGGAAGGACCCAAACTCCCTCGTCAAAGAACATCTCGCCAATTGCCGATAGCCCCACTCACCCCTGTTTCTCCTCTCGGGACCCGCTATGTATATCCCAGTTCCTCCGCATTGCTTGTAACCACCTGGGTGCATCCCCTCCGTGCAGCCCCCTGCTCCTTCCCGGTTGTATACTAATTGACCTTTTCACAATTGACCTTGGGAGAATTGACCTAATTTAGAAGGTCAATTAGGACATATATGTTAAATGTTCAATGTTAAATGTTAAAGGTATTTGTACCGCGCACCGTCACCAACGGACTTGGTCCCCAGGCGCTCTGGCGGATCTGCAACCGATAAGGTGGGATGGGTTAGTAAGGTGAAGAGGGAGTAGGATAGTGAGAGGAGTGGTGTTCTGTTGGCAGCTTCAACTCAATATACACCGGGTGCTGAGCTTTGGTGCGGGTATCAGATCGGAGTCAGTCCGCGTGTGCTGTTGCTCCGGCTTATGTGTTGTTGCAGTGTTGTGAAGTGCGTGCGGCTTGTTGTGCGAGAGATGGTTGTGTGAGTTTTTTGAGTGAGATAACTATGCAGAGTTTGAGCTTATATTGGTTAGTGGGTTAGCTGACCTTTACCATGCTAACATTTATAGTTCTGTCATAGTGTGGTACCTGTCGGTTCCCATCTAGACGCGGCGCAGGCCAATGTTCAGGACTCCATCCAGGTGTGGTCATGCCAACCCTCACACCCCCATCCAGATGCGGCGCAGGCCAGTGTCTAGCGGCCCGTCCAGGTGTGGGCATGCTAACATTCACAACTCCATCTGAGCGCCACGCAGGCTGGTGTTCACAACTCTAGGTGTGGCATATGTTTGCATTCACGTTTTTCCTAGGCGCGGGCATGTTATCCTTCAATCTATCCTATCCAGGTGCGACTCAGGCCAACGTCTATCTAGATGCGGCTGCCGGTCTGGATATGTTCGTCCGGTAGGTACGAGTGGGAGCATTGCAAAATCAAGAATAGCAGACTAGGTAAGTACCTATTGCAAAACCAAGAATAGCAGACTAGGTAAGTACATATTGCAAAACCAAGAATAGTAGACTAGGTAAGTACCTATTGCAACACCAAGAATAGCAGACTAGGCAAGTACCTATTGCAAAACCTAGGATAGCAGACTAGGTAAGTACCTATTGCAAAACCAAGAATAGCAGATTAGGTAAATACCTATAGCAACACCAAGACTAGTAGACTAGGTAAGTACCTACTGCAAAACCAGGGATAGCAGACTAGGTAAGTGCCTATTGCAACACCAAGACTAGTAGACTAGGTAAGTACCTATTGCAAAGCAAAAATAGTAGACAAGTTAAGTACCTATTTGTTAGGGTGAGCATTACAAGTTGGCTGAAGCGATTACACCAGTGATTGACACCCTAACTTGCTCACTCCATTGTCTGTATTCTGAGAAACATTTTAAACACTCGACTACTGAAGTACCATCCCCATTGTGGCAGGCATTTACATTGGTGTTTACCAATTCCAGGGAAAGAAGTAAGACTTGTAGACCCTTATTAACAGAGCCTTGTCCAATGGGATTTTGCCATTATAAAAGGCTTCTGTGAATTAGACTCTTAGATTAGTAAACCCCCCCCCCCCGCAAACCACCCTGAAAGCAAACACAGGTTGGCACTGCACGCACACGATCACCAACTAGACCGGAATGAGATTTAATAGGAATATTATTTGGTGCTTTGTATAGCGCTGCATATGGGAAATCCTAGTTTCAAAGCACATGGTAGCAAGTGTTACGAATGATCACTTGTGATACTCAATTTACGACCTCTGAAGGATGAAAGCATGAGCCGGTCTAGAAGACGGTTGAGTCCTTGAGCAAGTGGCTGCCCTCCCTTATTGGAGGCTTGCATGATATGCACAGTGAGATCCGCTCCTGTGTGATTGCAAGACTCTTAGGGCACGATTCATGGAATTCTTTGCACGGTTCAAAGTGACTTTGAATTGCTGAAAAGTGACTTTGCACTGCCGACACAAACCCTGATTCATGGAACTGTGCAAAGTATATTTTTACAGTGCAAAGTCAGTGCATAGTCATTTTTGTAGTAAAAAATTGTTACACATGATTTTACCGACCACAATTACAGAGTGGTACATTTCCTCGTGGGCAAACTACCGAAAAACACCAACTTTTTTTTGTTTTTTGTTTAATTTGGGAGGCCCCCAAGACCTATGATTTTCTACCTTTATAACACCACCCCAACCCCATCCCGACCCATTTTAACCTCTTATCCCTCTTCCCTTTATATATTTATTTAATCTTTTCTGTGTTTTTCGGTGTTATTGTCCGCTCTGTCATGTACCACTCTCTAATGTTTGCCATAAAATGACTGGATACCAATAAAATCACTTTGCACAGACTTTGCACTGCAAAAATACACTTTGCACAGTTCCATGAATCAGGGTTTGTGTCGGCAGTGCTAAGTCACTTTTAAGCACGTTTCAGTCACGTTTGAACCGTGCAAGAAATTCCATGAATCGGGCCCTTATTGCGGGAACGATTATGAGGGTTGACACTTTGAGGGGACCCAATTAGGCTGCCATGAATGCTTTTATGTTAAGTATTAGAAAACCAGAAAATTCTAAATAATGTCAGTGTTTATTTATTTTGCAATTTATATAATGCACCCAACCCAGAGTTATCTATGATGCACGATTTGAAATGTGGGAAACCTGGATCTATGGAAACTCGAATGCCAAGAATTTTGCAAAAAGAAAAACAGCACAAAATGAGAACTATGGCGATTCGCCCTCCCAGGCAAGCGTTTCCAAGATGAGAGTGACCCTTGTATGTCCTGGTTTTGCTGGTTGTGCTGTGCTGGGCCGCTGGTGGCATGAGGGTACAGGCTTAGGGTTGTGTTCAGCACTCTATCACAAGCAGGGGTGTTGCAAGGTTTGTAAAAGATCAGGGGCTATGCTAATGTCGGGATTGTCGGGACTCGCGGCTACGCTAATGTCGGGACTGTCGGGATTCGCGGCAATGCTTATGTCGGGACTGTCGGGACTCGTGGCAATGCTTATGTCGGGACTGTCGGGACTCGCGGCTACGCTAATGTCGGGACTGTCGGGACTCGCGGCAATGCTTATGTCGGGACTCGCGGCAACGCTTATGTCGGGACTGTCGGGACTCGCGGCAATGCTTATGTCGGGACTGTCGGGACTCAGGGCTAGCTAGCCTTTTGATTGTTGCCCCTGAGCTTCTATCCGGGGCTAGAACCCAAATACCCGGGGCTATAGCCCCCTAACCCCCCCAGCGATACCTCTTATGTATTCAGATATTCCACCTCCCACTAAGGCATCCCCCAGACTCCATACATAAGTAGCGCACTATGTAATGACCACTACAGCACCGTCGGGGGGTTTTGTGATCAAATGCTAGAACCGGGCGCTACCCTGGAAAGTAGGCAATGAAGAGACAGACTATGGGGCACTCTGCAGGAGGAGAGGGGCTTGCTTTCCGCAGCAAATGATATCTAGGAGCTGTGATACGGGGAACGGTTCGGACATCGGTGTGAGATATTTAATTTGGAGCGAAGGAGCTGAAAACAGTCATTGCAGTCCCTGACCTGGGTGCAGATGCCTTCAGGAAACAGTCATTGCAGTCCCTGACCTGGGTGCAGATGCCTTCAGGAAACAGTCATTGCAGTTCCTGGCATGGGTGCAGATGCCTTCAGGAAACAGTCATTGCAGTTCCTGGCATGGGTGCAGACGCTTTCAGGAAACAGTCATTGCAGTTCCTGACCTGGGTGCAGACGCATTCAGGAAACAGTCATTGCAGTTCCTGACCTGGGTGCAGACGCTTTCAGGAAACAGTCATTGCAGTTCCTGACCTGGGTGCAGACGCTTTCAGGAAACAGTCATTGCAGTTCCTGACCTGGGTGCAGACGCTTTCAGGAAGCAGTTCCTGGCCTGGGTGCAGATGCTTTCAGGAAACAGTCATTGCAGTTCCTGACCTGGGTGCAGACACTTTCAGGAAACAGTCATTGCAGTTCCTGACCTGGGTGCAGACGCTTTCAGGAAACAGTCATTGCAGTTCCTGGCCTGAGTGCAGACGCTTTCAGGAAACAGTCATTGCAGTTCCTGACCTGGGTGCAGATGCATTCAGGAACCAATCATTGCAGTTCCTGGCCTGGGTGCAGACGCTTTCAGGAAGCAGTTCCTGTCCTGGGTACAGACGCTTTCAGGAAACAGTCATTGCAGTTCCTGACCTGGGTGCAGATGCTTTCAGGAACAGTCATTGCAGTTCCTGACCTGGGTGCAGACACTTTCAGGGAACAGTCATTCCAGTTCCTGACCTGGGGGCAGACGCTTTCAGGAAGCAGTTCCTGGCCTGAGTGCAGACGCTTTCAGGAAACAGTCATTGCAGTTCCTGACTTGGGTGCAGACGCTTTCAGGAAACAGTCATTGCAGTTCCTGGCCTGGGTGCAAACGCTTTCAGAAAACAGTCATTGCAGTTCCTGACCTGGGTGCAGATGCATTCAGGAACCAGTCATTGCAGTTCCTGGCCTGTGTGCAGACGCTTTCAGGAAGCAGTTCCTGTCCTGGGTGCAGACGCTTTCAGGAAACAGTCATTGCAGTTCCTGATCTGGGTGCAGACGCTTTCAGGAACAGTCATTGCAGTTCCTGACCTGGGTGCAGACACTTTCAGGGAACAGTCATTCCAGTTCCTGACCTGGGTGCAGACGCTTTCAGGGAACAGTCATTGCAGTTCCTGACCTGGGTGCAGACGCTTTCAGGGAACAGTCATTGCAGTTCCTGACCTGGGTGCAGACACTTTCAGGAAACAGTCATTGCAGTTCCTGACCTGGGTGCAGACGCTTTCAGGAAACAGTCATTGCAGTTCCTGATCTGGGTGCAGACGCTTTCAGGAAGCAGTTCCTGGCCTGGGTGCAGACGCTTTCAGGAAACAGTCATTGCAGTTCCTCACCTGGGTGCAGACGCTTTCAGGAAACAGTCATTGCAGTTCCTGACCTGGGTGCAGACACTTTCAGGAAACAGTCATTGCAGTCCCTGACCTGGGTGCAGATGCATTCAGGGAACAGTCATTGCAGTTCCTGGCCTGTGTGCAGACGCTTTCAGGAAGCAGTTCCTGACCTGGGTGCAGACGCTTTCAGGAAACAGTCATTCCAGTTCCTGACCTGGGTGCAGACGCTTTCAGGGAACAGTCATTGCAGTTCCTGGCATGGGTGCAGATGCCTTCAGGAAACAGTCATTGCAGTTCCTGACCTGGGTGCAGACGCTTTCAGGAAACAGTCATTGCAGTTCCTGACCTGGGTGCAGACGCTTTCAGGAAACTGTTATTGCAGTTCCTGGCCTGTGTGCAGACGCTTTCAGGAAGCAGTTCCTGACCTGGGTGCAGACGCTTTCAGGAAACTGTTATTGCAGTTCCTGGCCTGTGTGCAGACGCTTTCAGGAAGCAGTTCCTGACCTGGGTGCAGACGCTTTCAGGAAACAGTCATTGCAGTTCCTGACCTGGGTGCAGATGCATTCAGGAACCAGTCATTGCAGTTCCTGGCCTGTGTGCAGACGCTTTCAGGAAGCAGTTCCTGACCTGGGTGCAGACGCTTTCAGGAAACAGTCATTCCAGTTCCTGACCTGGGTGCAGACGCTTTCAGGGAACAGTCATTGCAGTTCCTGGCATGGGTGCAGATGCCTTCAGGAAACAGTCATTGCAGTTCCTGACCTGGGTGCAGACGCTTTCAGGAAACAGTCATTGCAGTTCCTGACCTGGGTGCAGACGCTTTCAGGAAACTGTTATTGCAGTTCCTGACCTGGGTGCAGACGCTTTCAGGAAACAGTCATTGCAGTTCCTGACCTGGGTGCAGACGCTTTCAGGAAACAGTCATTGCAGTTCCTGACCTGGGTGCAGACGCTTTCAGGAAACTGTTATTGCAGTTCCTGACCTGGGTGCAGACGCTTTCAGGAAACAGTCATTGCAGTTCCTGACCTGGGTGCAGACGCTTTCAGGAAGCAGTTCCTGGCCTGGGTGCAGACGCTTTCAGGAAACAGTCATTGCAGTTCCTGTCCTGGGTGCAGACGCTTTCAGGAAACAGTCATTGCAGTTCCTGACCTGGGTGCAGACGCTTTCAGGAAGCAGTTCCTGGCCTGGGTGCAGACGCTTTCAGGAAACAGTCATTGCAGTTCCTGATCTGGGTGCAGACGCTTTCAGGAAACAGTCATTGCAGTTCCTGACCTGGGTGCAGACGCTTTCAGGAAGCAGTCCCTGACCTGGGTGCAGACGCTTTCAGGGAACAGTCATTGCAGTTCCTGATCTGGGTGCAGACGCTTTCAGGAAACAGTCATTGCAGTTCCTGACCTGGGTGCAGATGCATTCAGGAACCAATCATTGCAGTCCCTGGCCTGGGTGCAGACGCTTTCAGGAAACAGTCATTGCAGTCCCTGGCCTGGGTGCAGACGCTTTCAGGTCCATATGGCGTGGAATACTGGGTGGACATCAGTGTTTTCCCTAACAGGGAAACAACAGACCCGTGTGAGCCAGAGTTGGTCATGGGGTACATAGCCCCCTCTGGAAAGCAGGTGCAGCGCTGTTCCTTTTAATCAGTCTCTAAATGGAAGGTAATGAGTGGAAGCTCACGTAATATTTTTCTGCGGCAAGCCGCTGACATATTATTTTGCACCAGGCTTCACAGGAGGACAATATTGTACCTTTTTTCCACCAAATGCACATTTTCCACCGAATTACAGCCAAACTCGAAATGAGGCCCTGTCCGTCATTTAGGCAACACACATAAACATGGGATAATGTGGCGTTCATCCATCGTTGCAGGGGCTGTAACAGGGGATAACGGCCCAACAGGCCAAGTTATTGGCCCGAGCGAAGCGAGGGTGGATAACAACGACTCTGGGCTGTTATCTCCCGTTCCATTCCCTGGAACAGGGGATGAAGGCCATTAGCACCCCAGGTTGCCAGAGCAGTCCCGCAGGGTGCTAAAAAAAGGATTTTCCTTTCTACGATGCGATGCGTGTGGTGTCCCGCTGTAGGAAGGAAAATACTTTTCCAAGATGGCCCCCCGGAAAGGGAAGGCGAGGCTCCATACAGATCCCCTCTTCCCTTTCCATGGAGGCCTGTGGGAGGTGAAGGGAAGGAGAAGATGCAGTGGTGGCAACCACTGCTGCTGAAATAAGGTAAGTAGAGGGAGGGTGGGATGGAGAGTGGGGCAAGATGGTGGCAGGGGGAGCCGGCCCTCAGGTGGCTTAGAGCGCAGGCTTGTACCAGAGGTTCGACCCTGCGTTGCTAGCCATCTGATTGGCTGGTTCCCCCGCCAGGGTGCTAATGAACATTAATTCCTGTTTGTAATATTGCTGTATACATAGTCTGCTTATTAGTTTTAAGTACAAAACAATAAAACAGTGTTTAAATTGCAATGACTTCATAATTTTGTAGGGGGGGTGCATTGCGGGTTTGCAATAGAGGTGGAAAGGGAGTATAGAGAGAGTTCCCTATTCTAGTGTTTTGCCCTGGGCACTTTATTATTCTCTAGAAACTGCCCCGGGGGTCCTGACTAAAAAGTGTGCGAGGCTGAGCAGACAGAGAGGCGAGAAGAATTTGAACAAAGGAACGGAGGCAGGCGCGATGCTTCGCACATGATTACAAACCTGCAGTAAAACCAAGGAGCGGAGAAAAAGCACCAGAGTCCGTACCATGTCAGAGGTAAAAGCGGGGATACTCTACAAGCTGGAAAGTGACGTCAACGTTCCTAAGCACACTGACAAAGGGAATAGTACTCGGGCACGCTGGAACCTGACGTCAACGTTCCTAAGCACACTGAGAAAAGGAATAGTACTCGGGCACGCTGGAACCTGACGTCAACGTTCCTAAGCACATTGAGAAAGGGAAGACAATAGGACACGCTGGAACCTGACGTCAAAGTTCCCAAGCACACTGAGAAAGAGCAGAGAACTGGGACATGCTGGAACCTAAAGCCAAAGTTCCTAAGCACAATGAGAAAGGGCAGAGAACTGGGGCATGATGGAACCTGACGTCAACGTTCCTAAGCACACTGAGAAGAGGAAGAGAACTGGGGCATGCTGGAACCTAAAGCCAAAGTTCCTAAGCATACTGAGAAAGGGAAGAGAACTGGGGCACGCTGGAACCTGACGTCAACGTTCCTAAGCACACTGAGAAAGCGACGAGAACTGGGGCACGCTGGAACCTGAAGTCAAAGTTCCTAAGCACACTGAGAAAGGGCAGAGAACTGGGACATGCTGGAACCTGAAGTCAAAGTTCCTAAGAACACTGAGAAAGTGGAGAGAACTGGGGCATGCTGGAACCTGAAGTCAAAGTTCCTAAGCACACTGAGAAAGGGAAGAGAACTGGGGCATGCTGGAACCTGAAGTCAAAGTTCCTAAGCACACTGAGAAAGGGAAGAGAACTGGGGCATGCTGGAACCTAAAGCCAAAGTTCCTAAGCACACTGAGAAAGGGAAGAGAACTGGGGCACGCTGGAACCTGAAGTCAAAGTTCCTAAGCACACTGAGAAAGGGAAGAGAACTGGGGCATGCTGGAACCTAAAGCCAAAGTTCCTAAGCACACTGAGAAAGTGAAGAGAACTGGGGCACACTGGAACCTGAAGTCAAAGTTCCTAAGCACATGGAGAAAGGGAAGACAATAGGGCACGCTGGAACCTGACGTCAAAGTTCCTAAGTACACTGAGAAAGGGCAGAGAACTGGGACATGCTGGAACCTAAAGCCAAAGTTCCTAAGCACACTGAGAAAGGGAATAGTACTAGGGCACGCTGGAACCTGACGTCAAAGTTCCTAAGCACAATGAGAAAGTGGAGAGAACTGGGGCATGCTGGAACCTAAAGCCAAAGTTCATAAGCACACTGAGAAAGGGCAGAGAACTGGGACATGCTGGAACCTGAAGTCAAAGTTCCTAAGCACACTGAGAAAGGGAAGAGAACTGGGGCATGCTGGAACCTGAAGTCAAAGTTCCTAAGCACACTGAGAAAGGGAAGAGAACTGGGGCATGCTGGAACCTAAAGCCAAAGTTCCTAAGCACTCTGCGAAAGGGAAGAGAACTGGGGCATGCTGGAACCTGAATTCAAAGTTCCTAAGCACACTGTGAAAGGGAAGAGAACTGGGGCACGCTGGAACCTAAAGTCAAAGTTCCTAAGCACACTGAGAAAGGGAAGAGAACTGGGGCACGCTGGAACCTGAAGTCAAAGTTCCTAAGCACACTGAGAAAGGGAAGAGAACTGAGGCATGCTGGAACCTAAAGCCAAAGTTCCTAAGCACACTGAGAAAGGGAAGAGAACTGGGCACGCTGGAACCTGAAGTCAAAGTTCCTAAGCACACTGAGAAAGGGAAGACAAGAGGACACGCTGGAACCTGACGTCAAAGTTCCTGAGCACACTGAGAAAGGGCAGACAACTGGGACATGCTGGAACCTAAAGCCAAAGTTCCTAAGCACAATGAGAAAGGGCAGAGAACTGGGGCATGCTGGAACCTAAAGCCAAAGTTCCTAAGCATACTGAGAAAGGGAAGAGAACTGGGGCACGCCGGAACCTGACGTCAACGTTCGTAAGCACACTGAGAAAGGGACGAGAACTGGGGCACGCTGGAACCTGAAGTCAAAGTTCCTAAGCACACTGAGAAAGGGCAGAGAACTGCGACATGCTGGAACCTGAAGTCAAAGTTCCTAAGAACACTGAGAAAGTGGAGAGAACTGTGGCATGCTGGAACCTAAAGCCAAAGTTCCTAAGCACACTGACAAAGGGCAGAGAAGTGGGACATGCTGGAACCTGAAGTCAAAGTTCCTAAGCACACTGAGAAAGGGAAGAGAACTGGGGCATGCTGGAACCTGAAGTCAAAATTCCTAAGCACACTGAGAAAGGGAAGAGAACTGGGGCATGCTGGAACCTAAAGCCAAAGTTCCTAAGCACACTGAGAAAGGGAAGAGAACTGAGGCACGCTGGAACCTGAAGTCAAAGTTCCTAAGCACACTGAGAAAGGGAAGACAATAGGGCACGCTGGAACCTGACGTCAAAGTTCCTAAGCACACTGAGAAAGGGCAGAGAACTGGGACACGCTGGAACCTAAAGCCAAAGTTCCTAAGCACAATGAGAAAGGGCAGAGAACTGGGGCACGCTGGAACCTGAAGTCAAAGTTCCTAAGCACACTGAGAAAGGGAATAGTACTCGGGCACGCTGGAACCTGACGTCAACGTTCCTAAGCACACTGAGAAAGGGCAGAGAACCGGGGCATGCTGGAACCTGACGTCAAAGTTCCTAAGCACAATGAGAAAGTGGAGAGAACTGGGGCATGCCCGAACCTGACGTCAACGTTCCTAAGCACACTGAGAAGAGGAAGAGACCTGGGGCATGCTGGAACCTAAAGCCAAAGTTCCCAAGCACACTGAGAAAGGGAAGAGAACTGGGGCACGCTGGAACCTGACGTCAACGTTCCTAAGCACACTGAGAAAGGGACGAGAACTGGGGCATGCTGGAACCTGAAGTCAAAGTTCCTAAGCACACTGAGAAAGGGCAGAGAACTGGGGCATGCTGGAACCTGAAGTCAAAGTTCCTAAGCACACTGAGAAAGTGGAGAGAACTGTGGCATGCTGGAACCTAAAGCCAAAGTTCCTAAGCACACTGAGAAAGGGCAGAGAAGTGGGGCATGCTGGGACCTGGAGTCAAAGTTCCCAAGCACACTGAGAAAGGGAATAGTACTGGGGCATGCTGGAACCTGAAGTCAAAGTTCTTAAGCACACTGAGAAAGGGCAGAGAACTGGGCATGCTGGAACCTGAAGTCAAAATTCATAAGCACACAGAGAAAGGGAAGAGAACTGTGGCATGACGGAACCTGAAGTCAAAGTTCCTAAGCACACTGAGAAAGGGAAGAGAACTGGGGCACCTGGAACCTAAAGTCAATGTTCCTAAGCACACTGAGAAAGGGAAGAGAACTGGGGCATGCTGGAACCTGAAGTAAAAGTTCCTAAGCACACTGAGAAAGAGGAGAGAACGGGGGCATGCTGGAACCTGAAGTCAAAGTACCTTAGCACACTGAGAAACGGCAGAGACCTGGGGCATGCTTGAACCTGAAGTCAAAATTCCTAAGCACAATGAGAAAGGGCCGAGAACTGGGGCATGCTGAGACCTGAAGTCAAAGTTCCTAAGCACACTGAAAAAAGGAAGAGAACTGGGGCACGCTGGGACCTAGAGTCAAAGTTCCCAAGCACACTGACAAAGGGAATAGTACTGGGGAATGCTGGAACCTGAAGTCAAAGATCCTAAGCACACTGAGAAAGGGCAGAGAACTGGGCATGCTGGAACCTGAAATCAAAGTTCATAAGCACACTGAGAAAGGGAAGAGAACTGGGGCATGCAGGAACCTGAAGTCAAAGTTCCTAAGCACACAGAGAAAGGGAAGAGAACTGTGGCATGACGGAACCTGAAGTCAAAGTTCCTAAGCACACTGAGAAAGGGAAGAGAACTGGGGCACCTGGAACCTGAAGTCAATGTTCCTAAGCACACTGAGAAAGGGAAGAGAACTGGGACACACTGGAACCTAAAGCCAAAGTTCCTAAGCACACTGAGAAAGGAAAGAGAACTGGGGCACCTGGAACCTAAAGCCAAAGTTCCTAAGCACACTGAGAAAGGGACGAGAACTGGTGCACGCTGGAACCTGAAGTCAAAGTTCCTAAGCACACTGAGAAAGGGAAGACAATAGGACACGCTGGAACCTGACATCAACGTTCCTAAGCACACTGAGAAAGGGCAGAGAACTGGGACATGCTGGAACCCGAAGTTAAAGTTCCTAAGCACACTGAGAAAGGGACGAGAACTGGGGCACACTGAAACCTGAAGTCAAAGTTCCTAAGCACACTGAGAAAGGGAATAGTACTTGGGCACGCTGGAACCTGACGTCAACGTTCCTAAGCACACTGAGAACGGGCAGAAAACTGGGACATGCTGGAACCTGACGTCAATGTTCCTAAGCACACTGAGAAGAGGAAGAGAACTGGGGCATGCTGGAACCTGAAGTCAAAGTTACTAAGCACACTGAGAAAGGGCAGAGAACTGGGACATGCTAGAACCTGAAGTCAAAGTTCCTAGGCACACTGAGAAAGGGAAGAGAACTGGGCCACGCTGGAACCTGACTTCAACATTCCTAAGCACACTGAGAAAGGACGAGAACTGGGGCACGCTGGAACCTGAAGTCAAAGTTCCTAAGCACACTGAGAAAGGTCAGAGAACTGTGACATGCTGGAACCTGAAGTCAAAGTTCCTAAGCACACTGAGAAAGTGGAGAGAACTGTGGCACGCTGGAACCTAAAGCCAAAGTTCCTAAGCACACTGAGAAAGGGCAGAGAACTGGGACATGCTGGAACCTGAAGTCAAAGTTCCTAAGCAAACTGAGAAAGGGAATAGTACTGGGGCATGGTGGAATCTTAAGCCAAACTTCCTAAGCACACTGAGAAAGGGACGAGAACTGGGGCACACTGAAACCTGAAGTCAAAGTTCCTAAGCACACTGAGAAAGGGAATAGTACTCGGGCACGCTGGAACCTGACTTCAACGTTCCTAAGCACACTGAGAAAGAGGAGAGAACGGGGGCATGCAGGAACCTGAAGTCAAAGTTCCTAGGCACACTGAGAAAGGGCAGAGAACTGGAGCATGCTGGAACATGAAGGCAAAGTTCCTAAGCACACTGAGAAAGGGCAGAGAACTGGGGCATGCTGGGACCTGGAGTCGAAGTTCCTAAGCACACTGAGAAAGGGCAGAGAACTGGGCATGCTGGGACCTGAAGTAAAAGTTCCTAAGCACACTGAGAAAGGGAAGAGAACTGGGGCACCTGGAACCTGAAGTCAATGTTCCTAAGCACACTGAGAAAGGGAAGAGAACTGGGGCATGCTGGAACCTAAAGCCAAAGTTCCTAAGCACACTGAGAAAGGGAATAGTACTGGGGCATGCTGGAACCTGAAGTCAAAGTTCATAAGCACACTGAGAAAGGGAAGAGAACTGGGGCATGCTGGAACCTGAAGTCAAATTTCCTAAGCACACAGAGAAAGGGAAGAGAACTGTGGCATGACGGAACCTGAAGTCAAAGTTCCTAAGCACACTGAGAAAGGGAAGAGAACTGGGGCACCTGGAACCTGAAGTCAATGTTCCTAAGCACACTGAGAAAGGGAAGAGAACTGGGGCATGCTGGAACCTAAAGCCAAAGTTCCTAAGCACACTGAGAAAGGGAACAGTACTGGGGCATGCTGGAACCTGAAGTCAAAGTTCCTAAGCACAATGAGAAAGTGGAGAGATCTGGGGCATGCTCGAACCTGACGTCAACGTTCCTAAGCACACTGAGAAGAGGAAGAGACCTGGGGCATGCTGGAACCTAAAGCCAAAGTTCCCAAGCACACTGAGAAAGGGAAGAGAACTGGGGCACGCTGGAACCTGACGTCAACGTTCCTAAGCACACTGAGAAAGGGACGAGAACTGGGGCATGCTGGAACCTGAAGTCAAAGTTCCTAAGCACACTGAGAAAGTGGAGAGAACTGTGGCATGCTGGAACCTAAAGCCAAAGTTCCTAAGCACACTGAGAAAGGGCAGAGAAGTGGGGCATGCTGGGACCTGGAGTCAAAGTTCCCAAGCACACTGAGAAAGGGAATAGTACTGGGGCATGCTGGAACTTGAAGTCAAAGTTCTTAAGCACACTGAGAAAGGGCAGAGAACTGGGCATGCTGGAACCTGCAGTCAAAATTCATAAGCACACTGAGAAAGGGAAGAGAACTGGGACATGCTGGTACCTGAAGTCAAAGTTCCTAAGCACACAGAGAAAGGGAAGAGAACTGTGGCATGACGGAACCTGAAGTCAAAGTTCCGAAGCACACTGAGAAAGGGAAGAGAACTGGGGCACCTGGAACCTAAAGTCAATGTTCCTAAGCACACTGAGAAAGGGAAGAGAACTGGGGCATGCTGGAACCTGAAGTAAAAGTTCCTAAGCACACTGAGAAAGAGGAGAGAACGGGGGCATGCTGGAACCTGAAGTCAAAGTACCTTAGCACACTGAGAAAGGGCAGAGAACTGGGGCATGCTTGAACCTGAAATCAAAATTCCTAAGCACAATGAGAAAGGGCCGAGAACTGGGGCATGCTGAGACCTGAAGTCAAAGTTCCTAAGCACACTGAAAAAAGGAAGAGAACTGGGGCACGCTGGGACCTGGAGTCAAAGTTCCCAAGCACACTGACAAAGGGAATAGTACTGGGGAATGCTGGAACCTGAAGTCAAAGATCCTAAGCACACTGAGAAAGGGCAGAGAACTGGGCATGCTGGAACCTGAAGTCAAAGTTCATAAGCACACTGAGAAAGGGAAGATAACTGGGGCATGCAGGAACCTGAAGTCAAAGTTCCTAAGCACACAGAGAAAGGGAAGAGAACTGTGGCATGACGGAACCTGAAGTCAAAGTTCCTAAGCACACTGAGAAAGGGAAGAGAACGGGGGCACCTGGAACCTGAAGTCAATGTTCCTAAGCACACTGAGAAAGGGACGAGAACTGGTGCACGCTGGAACCTGAAGTCAAAGTTCCTAAGCACACTGAGAAAGGGAAGACAATAGGACACGCTGGAACCTGACGTCAACGTTCCTAAGCACACTGAGAAAGGGCAGAGAACTGGGACATGCTGGAACCTGAAGTTAAAGTTCCTAAGCACACTGAGAAAGGGACGAGAACTGGGGCACACTGAAACCTGAAGTCAAAGTTCCTAAGCACACTGAGAAAGGGAATAGTACTCGGGCACGCTGGAACCTGACGTCAACGTTCCTAAGCACACTGAGAACGGGCAGAAAACTGGGACATGCTGGAACCTGACGTCAATGTTCCTAAGCACACTGAGAAGAGGAAGAGAACTGGGGCATGCTGGAACCTGAAGTCAAAGTTCCTAAGCACACTGAGAAAGGGCAGAGAACTGGGACATGCTGGAACCTGAAGTCAAAGTTCCTAGGCACACTGAGAAAGGGAAGAGAACTGGGCCACGCTGGAACCTGACTTCAACGTTCCTAAGCACACTGAGAAAGGACGAGAACTGGGGCATGCTGGAACCTGAAGTCAAAGTTCCTAAGCACACTGAGAAAGGGCAGAGAACTGGGACATGCTGGAACCTGAAGTCAAAGTTCCTAAGCACACTGAGAAAGTGGAGAGAACTGTGGCACGCTGGAACCTAAAGCCAAAGTTCCTAAGCACACTGAGAAAGGGACGAGAACTGGGGCACACTGAAACCTGAAGTCAAAGTTCCTAAGCACACTGAGAAAGGGAATAGTATTCGGGCACGCTGGAACCTGACGTCAACGTTCCTAAGCACACTGAGAACCGGCAGAAAACTGGGACATGCTGGAACCTGACGTCAATGTTCCTAAGCACACTGAGAAGAGGAAGAGAACTGGGGCATGCTGGAACCTGAAGTCAAAGTTCCTAAGCACACTGAGAAAGGGCAGAGAACTGGGACATGCTGGAACCTGAAGTCAAAGTTCCTAGGCACACTGAGAAAGGGAAGAGAAATGGGCCACGCTGGAACCTGACTTCAACGTTCCTAAGCACACTGAGAAAGGACGAGAACTGGGGCACGCTGGAACCTGAAGTCAAAGTTCCTAAGCACACTGAGAAAGGGCAGAGAACTGGGACATGCTGGAACCTGAAGTCAAAGTTCCTAAGCACACTGAGAAAGTGGAGAGAACTGTGGCACGCTGGAACCTAAAGCCAAAGTTCCTAAGCACACTGAGAAAGGGCAGAGAACTGGGACATGCTGGAACCTGAAGTCAAAGTTCCTAAGCAAACTGAGAAAGGGAATAGTACTGGGGCATGGTGGAATCTGAAGCCAAACGTCCTAAGCACACTGAGAAAGGGACGAGAACTGGGACACACTGAAACCTGAAGTCAAAGTTCCTAAGCACACTGAGAAAGGGAATAGTACTCGGGCATGCTGGAACCTGACGTCTACGTTCCTAAGCACACTGAGAACGGGCAGAGAAATGGGACATGCTGGAACCTGACGTCAAAGTTCCTAAGCACACTGAGAAGAGGAAGAGAACTGGGGCATGCTGTAACCTGAAGTCAAAGTTCCTAGGCACACTGAGAAAGGGAAGAGAACTGGGCCACGCTGGAACCTGACTTCAACGTTCCTAAGCACACTGAGAAAGGGACGAGAACTGGGGCACGCTGGAACCTGAAGTCAAAGTTCCTAAGCACACTGAGAAAGGGCAGAGAACTGGGACATGCTGGAACCTGAAGTCAAAGTTCCTAAGCACACTGAGAAAGGGAATAGTACTGGGGCATGGTGGAATCTGAAGCCAAACTTCCTAAGCACACTGAGAAAGGGAATCGTACTGGGGCATGCTGGAACCTGAAGTCAAAGTTCCTAAGCACACTGAGAAAGAGGAGAGAACGGGGGCATGCTGGAACCTGAAGTCAAAGTTCCTAAGCACACTGAGAAAGAGGAGAGAACGGGGGCATGCAGGAACCTGAAGTCAAAGTTCCTAGGCACACTGCGAAAGGGCAGAGAACTGGGGCATGCTGGAACCTGAAGGCAAAGTTCCTAAGCACACTGAGAAAGGGCAGAGAACTAGGGCATGCTGGAGCCTGAAGTCAAAGTTCCTTAGCACACTGAAAAAAGGAAGAGAACTGGGGCACGCTGGGACCTGGAGTCAAAGTTCCTAAGCACACTGAGAAAGGGCAGAGAACTGGGCATGCTGGAACCTGAAGTAAAAGTTCCTAAGCACACTGAGAAAGGGAAGAGAACTGGGGCACCTGGAACCTGAAGTCAATGTTCCTAAGCACACTGAGAAAGGGAAGAGAACTGGGGCATGCTGGAACCTAAAGCCAAAGTTCCTAAGCACACTGAGAAAGGGAATAGTACTGGGGCATGCTGGAACCTGAAGTCAAAGTTTATAAGCACACTGAGAAAGGGAAGAGAACTGGGGCATGCTGGAACCTGAAGTCAAAATTCCTAAGCACACAGAGAAAGGGAAGAGAACTGTGGCATGACGGAACCTGAAGTCAAAGTTCCTAAGCACACTGAGAAAGGGAAGAGAACTGGGGCACCTGGAACCTGAAGTCAATGTGCCTAAGCACACTGAGAAAGGGAAGAGAACTGGGGCATGCTGGAACCTAAAGCCAAAGTTCCTAAGCACACTGAGAAAGGGAACAGTACTGGGGCATGCTGGAACCTGAAGTCAAAGTTCCTAAGCACAATGAGAAAGTGGAGAGAACTGGGGCATGCTCGAACCTGACGTCAACGTTCCTAAGCACACTGAGAAGAGGAAGAGACCTGGGGCATGCTGGAACCTAAAGCCAAAGTTCCCAAGCACACTGAGAAAGGGAAGAGAACTGGGGCACGCTGGAACCTGACGTCAACGTTCCTAAGCACACTGAGAAAGGGACGAGAACTGGGGCATGCTGGAACCTGAAGTCAAAGTTCCTAAGCACACTGAGACAGGGCAGAGAACTGGGGCATGCTGGAACCTGAAGTCAAAGTTCCTAAGCACACCGAGAAAGTGGAGAGAACTGTGGCATGCTGGAACCTAAAGCCAAAGTTCCTAAGCACACTGAGAAAGGGCAGAGAAGTGGGGCATGCTGGGACCTGGAGTCAAAGTTCCCAAGCACACTGAGAAAGGGAATAGTACTGGGGCATGCTGGAACCTGAAGTCAAAGTTCTTAAGCACACTGAGAAAGGGCAGAGAACTGGGCATGCTGGAACCTGATGTCAAAATTCATAAGCACACTGAGAAAGGGAAGAGAACTGGGGCATGCTGGTACCTGAAGTCAAAGTTCCTAAGCACACAGAGAAAGGGAAGAGAACTGTGGCATGACGGAACCTGAAGTCAAAGTTCCTAAGCACACTGAGAAAGGGAAGAGAACTGGGGCACCTGGAACCTAAAGTCAATGTTCCTAAGCACACTGAGAAAGGGAAGAGAACTGGGGCATGCTGGAACCTGAAGTCAAAGTACCTTAGCACACTGAGAAAGGGCAGAGAACTGGGGCATGCTTGAACCTGAAGTCAAAATTCCTAAGCACAATGAGAAAGGGCCGAGAACTGGGGCATGCTGAGACCTGAAGTCAAAGTTCCTAAGCACACTGAAAAAAGGAAGAGAACTGGGGCACGCTGGGACCTGGAGTCAAAGTTCCCAAGCACACTGACAAAGGGAATAGTACTGGGGAATGCTGGAACCTGAAGTCAAAGATCCTAAGCACACTGAGAAAGGGCAGAGAACTGGGCATGCTGGAACCTGAAGTCAAAGTTCATAAGCACACTGAGAATGGGAAGAGAACTGGGGCATGCAGGAACCTGAAGTCAAAGTTCCTAAGCACACAGAGAAAGGGAAGAGAACTGTGGTATGACGGAACCTGAAGTCAAAGTTCCTAAGCACACTGAGAAAGGGAAGAGAACTGGGGCACCTGGAACCTGAAGTCAATGTTCCTAAGCACACTGAGAAAGGGACGAGAACTGGTGCACGCTGGAACCTGAAGTCAACGTTCCTAAGCACACTGAGAAAGGGAAGACAATAGGACATGCTGGAACCTGACGTCAACGTTCCTAAGCACACTGAGAAAGGGCAGAGAACTGGGACATGCTGGAACCTGAAGTTAAAGTTCCTAAGCACACTGAGAAAGGGACGAGAACTGGGGCACACTGAAACCTGAAGTCAAAGTTCCTAAGCACACTGAGAAAGGGAATAGTACTCGGGCACGCTGGAACCTGACGTCAACGTTCCTAAGCACACTGAGAACGGGCAGAAAACTGGGACATGCTGGAACCTGACGTCAATGTTCTAAGCACACTGAGAAGAGGAAGAGAACTGGGGCATGCTGGAACCTGAAGTCAAAGTTCCTAAGCACACTGAGAAAGGGCAGAGAACTGGGACATGCTGGAACCTGAAGTCAAAGTTCCTAGGCACACTGAGAAAGGGAAGAGAACTGGGCCACGCTGGAACCTGACTTCAACGTTCCTAAGCACACTGAGAAAGGACGAGAACTGGGGCACGCTGGAACCTGAAGTCAAAGTTCCTAAGCACACTGAGAAAGGGCAGAAAACTGGGACATGCTGGAACCTGAAGTCAAAGTTCCTAAGCACACTGAGAAAGTGGAGAGAACTGTGGCACGCTGGAACCTAAAGCCAAAGTTCCTAAGCACACTGAGAAAGGGCAGAGAACTGGGACATGCTGGAACTTGAAGTCAAAGTTCCTAAGCAAATTGAGAAAGGGAATAGTACTGGGGCATGGTGGAATCTGAAGCCAAACTTCCTAAGCACACTGAGAAAGGGACGAGAACTGGGGCACACTGAAACCTGAAGTCAAAGTTCCTAAGCACACTGAGAAAGGGAATAGTACTCGGGCACGCTGGAACCTGACGTCTACGTTCCTAAGCACACTGAGAACGGGCAGAGAACTGGGACATGCTGGAACCTGACGTCAATGTTCCTAAGCACAATGAGAAGAGGAAGAGAACTGGGGCATGCTGGAACCTGAAGTCAAAGTTCCTAGGCACACTGAGAAAGGGAAGAGAACTGGGCCACGCTGGAACCTGACTTCAACGTTCCTAAGCACACTGAGAAAGGGACGAGAACTGGGGCACGCTGGAACGTGAAGTCAAAGTTCCTAAGCACACTGAGAAAGGGCAGAGAACTGGGACATGCTGGAACCTGAAGTCAAAGTTCCTAAGCACACTGAGAAAGGGAATAGTACTGGGGCATGGTGGAATCTGAAGCCAAACTTCCTAAGCACACTGAGAAAGGGAATAGTACTGGGGCATGCTGGAACCTGAAGTCAAAGTTCCTAAGCACACTGAGAAAGAGGAGAGAACGGGGGCATGCAGGAACCTGAAGTCAAAGTTCCTAGGCACACTGAGAAAGGGCAGAGAACTGGGGCATGCTGGAACCTGAAGGCAAAGTTCCTAAGCACACTGAGAAAGGGCAGAGAACTGGGGCATGCTGAGACCTGAAGTCAAAGTTCCTAAGCACACTGAAAAAAGGAAGAGAACTGGGGCACGCTGGGACCTGGAGTCAAAGTTCCTAAGCACACTGAGAAAGGGCAGAGAACTGGGCATGCTGGAACCTGAAGTAAAAGTTCGTAAGCACACTGAGAAAGGGAAGAGAACTGGGGCACCTGGAACCTGAAGTCAATGTTCCTAAGAACACTGAGAAAGGGAAGAGAACTGGGGCATGCTGGAACCTAAAGCCAAAGTTCCTAAGCACACTGAGAAAGGGAATAGTATTGGGGCATGCTGGAACCTGAAGTCAAAGTTCATATGCACACTGAGAAAGGGAAGAGAACTGGGGCATGCTGGAACCTGAAGTCAAAATTCCTAAGCACACAGAGAAAGGGAAGAGAACTGTGGCATGACGGAACCTGAAGTCAAAGTTCCTAAGCACACTGAGAAAGGGAAGAGAACTGGGGCACCTGGAACCTGAAGTCAATGTTCCTAAGCACACTGAGAAAGGGAAGAGAACTGGGGCATGCTGGAACCTAAAGCCAAAGTTCCTAAGCACACTGAGAAAGGGAACAGTACTGGGGCATGCTGGAACCTGAAGTCAAAGTTCATAAGCACACTGAGAAAGAGAAGAGAACTGGGGCATGCTGGAACCTGACGCCAACGTTCCTAAGCACACTGAGAAAGGGCAGAGAACTGGGACATGCTGGAACCTGAAGTTAAAGTTCCTAAGCACACTGAGAAAGGGATGTGAACTGGGGCACGCTGGAACCTTAAGTCAAAGTTCCTAAGCACACTGAGAAAGGGAATAGTACTGGGGCATGCTGGAACCTGAAGTCAAAGTTCATAAGCACACTGAGAAAGGGAATAGTACTCGGGCACGCTGGAACCTGACGTCAACTTTCCTAAGCACACTGAGAAAGGGCAGAGAACTGGGACATGCTGGAACCTCAAGTTAAAGTTCCTAAGCACAATGAGAAAGTGGAGAGAACTGGGGCATGCTGGAACCTGACGTCAACGTTCCTAAGCACACTGAGAAGAGGAAGAGAACTGGGGCATGCTGGAACCTAAAGCCAAAGTTCCTAAGCACACAGAGAAAGGGAAGAGAATGGGGCATGCTGGAACCTGACATCAAAGTTCCTAAGCGCAATGAGAAAGTGGAGAGAACTGGGGCATGCTGGAACCTGACGTCAACGTTCCTAAGGACACTGAGAAGAGGAAGAGAACTGGGGCATGCTGGAACCTAAAGCCAAAGTTCCTAAGCACACTGAGAAAGGGAAGAGAACTGGGGCACGCTGGAACCTGAAGTCAAAGTTCCTAGGCACACTGAGAAAGGGAAGAGAACTGGGCCACGCTGGAACCTGACTTCAACGTTCCTAAGCACACTGAGAAAGGACGAGAACTGGGGCACGCTGGAACCTGAAGTCAAAGTTCCTAAGCACACTGAGAAAGGGCAGAGAACTGGGACATGCTGGAACCTGAAGTCAAAGTTCCTAAGCACACTGAGAAAGTGGAGAGAACTGTGGCACGCTGGAACCTAAAGCCAAAGTTCCTAAGCACACTGAGAAAGGGCAGAGAACTGGGACATGCTGGAACTTGAAGTCAAAGTTCCTAAGCAAACTGAGAAAGGGAATAGTACTGGGGCATGGTGGAATCTGAAGCCAAACTTCCTAAGCACACTGAGAAAGGGACGAGAACTGGGGCACACTGAAACCTGAAGTCAAAGTTCCTAAGCACACTGAGAAAGGGAATAGTACTCGGGCACGCTGGAACCTGACGTCTACGTTCCTAAGCACACTGAGAACGGGCAGAGAACTGGGACATGCTGGAACCTGACGTCAATGTTCCTAAGCACACTGAGAAGAGGAAGAGAACTGGGGCATGCTGGAACCTGAAGTCAAAGTTCCTAGGCACACTGAGAAAGGGAAGAGAACTGGGCCACGCTGGAACCTGACTTCAACGTTCCTAAGCACACTGAGAAAGGGACGAGAACTGGGGCACGCTGGAACGTGAAGTCAAAGTTCCTAAGCACACTGAGAAAGGGCAGAGAACTGGGACATGCTGGAACCTGAAGTCAAAGTTCCTAAGCACACTGAGAAAGGGAATAGTACTGGGGCATGGTGGAATCTGAAGCCAAACTTCCTAAGCACACTGAGAAATGGAATAGTACTGGGGCATGCTGGAACCTGAAGTCAAAGTTCCTAAGCACACTGAGAAAGAGGAGAGAACGGGGGCATGCTGGAACCTGAAGTCAAAGTTCCTAAGCACACTGAGAAAGAGGAGAGAACGGGGGCATGCAGGAACCTGAAGTCAAAGTTCCTAGGCACACTGAGAAAGGGCAGAGAACTGGGGCATGCTGGAACCTGAAGGCAAAGTTCCTAAGCACACTGAGAAAGGGCAGAGAACTGGGGCATGCTGAGACCTGAAGTCAAAGTTCCTAAGCACACTGAAAAAAGGAAGAGAACTGGGGCACGCTGGGACCTGGAGTCAAAGTTCCTAAGCACACTGAGAAAGGGCAGAGAACTGGGCATGCTGGAACCTGAAGTAAAAGTACCTAAGCACACTGAGAAAGGGAAGAGAACTGGGGCACCTGGAACCTGAAGTCAATGTTCCTAAGAACACTGAGAAAGGGAAGAGAACTGGGGCATGCTGGAACCTAAAGCCAAAGTTCCTAAGCACACTGAGAAAGGGAATAGTACTGGGGCATGCTGGAACCTGAAGTCAAAGTTCATATGCACACTGAGAAAGGGAAGAGAACTGGGGCATGCTGGAACCTGAAGTCAAAATTCCTAAGCACACAGAGAAAGGGAAGAGAACTGTGGCATGACGGAACCTGAAGTCAAAGTTCCTAAGCACACTGAGAAAGGGAAGAGAACTGGGGCACCTGGAACCTGAAGTCAATGTTCCTAAGCACACTGAGAAAGGGAAGAGAACTGGGGCATGCTGGAACCTAAAGCCAAAGTTCCTAAGCACACTGAGAAAGGGAACAGTACTGGGGCATGCTGGAACCTGAAGTCAAAGTTCATAAGCACACTGAGAAAGAGAAGAGAACTGGGGCATGCTGGAACCTGACGCCAACGTTCCTAAGCACACTGAGAAAGGGCAGAGAACTGGGACATGCTGGAACCTGAAGTTAAAGTTCCTAAGCACACTGAGAAAGGGATGAGAACTGGGGCACGCTGGAACCTTAAGTCAAAGTTCCTAAGCACACTGAGAAAGGGAATAGTACTGGGGCATGCTGGAACCTGAAGTCAAAGTTCATAAGCACACTGAGAAAGGGAATAGTACTCGGGCACGCTGGAACCTGACGTCAACTTTCCTAAGCACACTGAGAAAGGGCAGAGAACTGGGACATGCTGGAACCTCAAGTTAAAGTTCCTAAGCACAATGAGAAAGTGGAGAGAACTGGGGCATGCTGGAACCTGACGTCAACGTTCCTAAGCACACTGAGAAGAGGAAGAGAACTGGGGCATGCTGGAACCTAAAGCCAAAGTTCCTAAGCACACAGAGAAAGGGAAGAGAATGGGGCATGCTGGAACCTGACATCAAAGTTCCTAAGCGCAATGAGAAAGTGGAGAGAACTGAGGCATGCTGGAACCTGACGTCAACGTTCCTAAGGACACTGAGAAGAGGAAGAGAACTGGGGCATGCTGGAACCTAAAGCCAAAGTTCCTAAGCACACTGAGAAAGGGAAGAGAACTGGGGCACGCTGGAACCTGAAGTCAAAGTTCCTAAGCACACTGAGAAAGGGACTAGAACTGGGGCATGCTGGAACCTGAAGTCAAAGTTCCTAAGCACACTGAGAAAGGGAATAGTACTGGGGCATGCTGGAACCTGAAGTCAAACTTCCAAAGCACACTGAGAAAGAGGAGAGAACGGGCGCATGCTGGAACCTGAAGTCAAAGTACCTAAGCCCACTGAGAAAGGGCAGAGAACTGGGGCATGCTTGAACCTGAAGTCAAAGTACCTAGGCCCACTGAGAAAGGGCAGAGAACTGGGGCATGCTTGAACCTGAAGTCAAAGTACCGAAGTCCACTGAGAAAGGGCAGAGAACTGGGGCATGCTGGAACCTGAAGTCAAAGTTCCTAAGCACACAGAGAAAGGGAAGAGAACTGTGGCATGACGGAACCTGAAGTCAAAGTTCCTAAGCACACAGAGAAAGGGAAGAGAACTGTGGCATGCTGGAGCCTGAAGTCAAAGTTCGTAACCAAACTGAGAAAGGGAAGAGAACTAGGGCATGCTGGAGCCTGAAGTCAATGTTCCAGAACACATTGAGGAAGTGAAGAGAACTGGGGCATGCTGGAACTTGTAGTGAAAGTTCCTGAACACATTGAGAAAGGGAAGAGTACTGAGGCATGCTGGAACTTGTAGTGAAATTTCCTGAGCACACTGAGAAAGGGCAGAGAACTGGGCATGCTGGAACCTGAAGTCAAATTTCATAAGCACACTGAGAAAGGGAAGAGAACTGGGACATGCTGGAACCTGAAGTCAAAGTTCCTAAGCACACAGAGAAAGTGAAGAGAACTGTGGCATGACGGAACCTGAAGTCAAAGTTCCTAAGCACACTGAGAAAGGGAAGAGAACTGGGGCACCTGGAACCCAAAGTCAATGTTCCTAAGCACACTGAGAAAGGGAAGAGAACTGGGGCATGCTGGAACCTGAAGTAAAAGTTCCTAAGCACACTGAGAAAGAGGAGAGAACGGGGGCATGTTGGAACCTGAATTCAAAGTACCTAAGCACACTGAGAAAGGGCAGAGAACTGGGCATGCTGGAACCTGAAGTCAAAGTTCCTAGGCACACTGTGAAAGGGCAGAGAACTGGGGCATGCTGGAACCTGAAGGCAAAGTTCCTAAGCACACTGAGAAAGGGCAGAGAACTGGGGCATGCTGAGACCTGAAGTCAAAGTTCCTAAGCACACTGAAAAAAGGAAGAGAACTGGGGCACGCTGGGACCTGGAGTCAAAGTTCCCAAGCACACTGAGAAAGGGAATAGTACTGTGCATGCTGGAACCTGAAGTCAACGTTCCTAAGCACACTGAGAAAGAGGAGAGAACGGGGGCATGCAGGAACCTGAAGTCAAAGTACCTAAGCACACTGAGAAAGGGCAGAGAACTGGGGCATGCTTGAACCTGAAGTCAAAATTCCTAAGCACAATGAGAACGGGCAGAGAACTGGGCATGCTGGAACCTGAAGTCAAAGTTCCTAGGCACACTGAGAAAGGGCAGATAACTGGGGCATGCTGGAACCTGAAGGCAAAGTTCCTAAGCACACTGAGAAAGGGCAGAGAACTGGGCATGCTGGAACCTGAAGTAAAAGTTCATAAGCACACTGAGAAAGGGAATACTACTGGGGCATGCTGGAACCTGAAGTCAAAGTTCATAAGCACACTGAGAAAGGGAAGAGAACTGGGGCATGCTGGAACCTGAAGTCAAAGTTCCTAAGCCCACAGAGAAAGGGAAGAGAACTGTGGCATGACGGAACCTGAAGTCAAAGTTCCTAAGCACACTGAGAAAGGGAAGAGAACTGGGGCACCTGGAACCTGAAGTCAATGTTCCTAAGCACACTGAGAAAGGGAAGAGAACTGGGGCATGCTGGAACCTAAAGCCAAAGTTCCTAAGCAAACTGAGAAAGGCAATATTACTGGGGCATGCTGGAACCTGAAGTCAAAGTTCATAAGCACACTCAGAAAGGGAAGAGAACTGGGGCATGCTGGAACCTGAAGTCAAAGTTCCTAAGCACACAGAGAAAGGGAAGAGAACTGTGGCATGACGGAACCTGAAGTCAAAGTTCCTAAGCACACTGAGAAAGGGAAGAGAACTGGGGCACCTGGAACCTGAAGTCAATGTTCCTAAGCACACTGAGAAAGGGAATAGTACTCGGGCACGCTGGAACCTGACGTCAACTTTCCTAAGCACACTGAGAAAAGGCAGAGAACTGGGACATGCTGGAACCTCAAGTTAAAGTTCCTAAGCACAATGAGAAAGTGGAGAGAACTGGGGCATGCTGGAACCTGACATCAACGTTCCTAAGCACACTGAGAATAGGAAGAGAACTGGGGCATGCTGGAACCTAAAGCCAAAGTTCCTAAGCACACTCAGAAAGGGCAGAGAACTGGGACATGCTGGAACCTCAAGTTAAAGTTCCTAAGCACAATGAGAAAGTGGAGAGAACTGGGGCATGCTGGAACCTGACGTCAACGTTCCGAAGCACACTGAGAAGAGGAAGAGAACTGGGGCATGCTGGAACCTAAAGCCAAAGTTCCTAAGCACACTGAGAAAGGGAAGAGAACTGGGGCACGCTGGAACCTGAAGTCAAAGTTCCTAAGCACACTGAAAAAGGGACGAGAACTGGGGCACGCTGGAACCTGAAGTCAAAGTTCCTAAGCACACTGAGAAAGGGAATAGTACTGGGGCATGCTGGAACCTGAAGTCAAACTTCCTAAGCACACTGAGAAAGAGGAGAGAACGGGTGCATGCTGGAACCTGAAGTCAAAGTACCTAAGCCCACTGAGAAAGGGCAGAGAACTGGGGCATGCTTGAACCTGAAGTCAAAGTACCTAAGTCCACTGAGAAAGGGCAGAGAACTGGGGTATGCTGGAACCTGAAGTCAAAATTCCTAAGCACACAGAGAAAGGGAAGAGAACTGTGGCATGACGGAACCTGAAGTCAAAGTTCCTAAGCACACTGAGAAAGAGGAGAGAACGGGGGCATGCTGGAACCTGAAGTCAAAGTTCTAAGCACACTGAGAAAGAGGAGAGAACGGGGGCATGCAGGAACCTGAAGTCAAAGTACCTAAGCACACTGAGAAAGGGCAGAGAACTGGGGCATGCTTGAACCTGAAGTCAAAATTCCTAAGCACAATGAGAAAGGGCAGAGAACTGGGCATGCTGGAACCTGAAGTCAAAGTTCCTAGGCACACTGAGAAAGGGCAGATAACTGGGGCATGCTGGAACCTGAAGGCAAAGTTCCTAAGCACACGGAGAAAGGGCAGAGAACTGGGCATGCTGGAACCTGAAGTAAAAGTTCATAAGCACACTGAGAAAGGGAATACTACTGGGGCATGCTGGAACCTGAAGTCAAAGTTCATAAGCACACTGAGAAAGGGAAGAGAACTGGGGCATGCTGGAACCTGAAGTCAAAGTTCCTAAGCCCACAGAGAAAGGGAAGAGAACTGTGGCATGACGGAACCTGAAGTCAAAGTTCCTAAGCACACTGAGAAAGGGAAGAGAACTGGGGCACCTGGAACCTGAAGTCAATGTTCCTAAGCACACTGAGAAAGGGAAGAGAACTGGGGCATGCTGGAACCTAAAGCCAAAGTTCCTAAGCAAACTGAGAAAGGCAATATTACTGGGGCATGCTGGAACCTGAAGTCAAAGTTCATAAGCACACTCAGAAAGGGAAGAGAACTGGGGCATGCTGGAACCTGAAGTCAAAGTTCCTAAGCACACAGAGAAAGGGAAGAGAACTGTGGCATGACGGAACCTGAAGTCAAAGTTCCTAAGCACACTGAGAAAGGGAAGAGAACTGGGGCACCTGGAACCTGAAGTCAATGTTCCTAAGCACACTGAGAAAGGGAATAGTACTCGGGCACGCTGGAACCTGACGTCAACTTTCCTAAGCACACTGAGAAAGGGCAGAGAACTGGGACATGCTGGAACCTCAAGTTAAAGTTCCTAAGCACAATGAGAAATTGGAGAGAACTGGGGCATGCTGGAACCTGACATCAACGTTCCTAAGCACACTGAGAATAGGAAGAGAACTGGGGCATGCTGGAACCTAAAGCCAAAGTTCCTAAGCACACTGAGAAAGGGCAGAGAACTGGGACATGCTGGAACCTCAAGTTAAAGTTCCTAAGCACAATGAGAAAGTGGAGAGAACTGGGGCATGCTGGAACCTGACGTCAACGTTCCGAAGCACACTGAGAAGAGGAAGAGAACTGGGGCATGCTGGAACCTAAAGCCAAAGTTCCTAAGCACACTGAGAAAGGGAAGAGAACTGGGGCACGCTGGAACCTGAAGTCAAAGTTCCTAAGCACACTGAAAAAGGGACGAGAACTGGGGCACGCTGGAACCTGAAGTCAAAGTTCCTAAGCAAACTGAGAAAGGGAATAGTACTGGGGCATGCTGGAACCTGAAGTCAAACTTCCTAAGCACACTGAGAAAGAGGAGAGAACGGGTGCATGCTGGAACCTGAAGTCAAAGTACCTAAGCCCACTGAGAAAGGGCAGAGAACTGGGGCATGCTTGAACCTGAAGTCAAAGTACCTAAGCCCACTGAGAAAAGGCAGAGAACTGGGGCATGCTTGAACCTGAAGTCAAAGTACCTAAGTCCACTGAGAAAGGGCAGAGAACTGGGGTATGCTGGAACCTGAAGTCAAAATTCCTAAGCACACAGAGAAAGGGAAGAGAACTGTGGCATGACGGAACCTGAAGTCAAAGTTCCTAAGCACACTGAGAAAGAGGAGAGAACGGGGGCATGCTGGAACCTGAAGTCAAAGTTCCTAAGCACACTGAGAAAGAGGAGAGAACGGGGGCATGCAGGAACCTGAAGTCAAAGTACCTAAGCACACTGAGAAAGGGCAGAGAACTGGGGCATGCTTGAACCTGAAGTCAAAATTCCTAAGCACAATGAGAAAGGGCAGAGAACTGGGCATGCTGGAACCTGAAGTCAAAGTTCCTAGGCACACTGAGAAAGGGCAGATAACTGGGGCATGCTGGAACCTGAAGGCAAAGTTCCTAAGCACACTGAGAAAGGGCAGAGAACTTGGCATGCTGGAACCTGAAGTAAAAGTTCATAAGCACACTGAGAAAGGGAATACTACTGGGGCATGCTGGAACCTGAAGTCAAAGTTCATAAGCACACTGAGAAAGGGAAGAGAACTGGGGCATGCTGGAACCTGAAGTCAAAGTTCCTAAGCCCACATAGAAAGGGAAGAGAACTGTGGCATGACAGAACCTGAAGTCAAAGTTCCTAAGCACACTGAGAAAGGGAAGAGAACTGGGGCACCTGGAACCTGAAGTCAATGTTCCTAAGCACACTGAGAAAGGGAAGAGAACTGGGGCATGCTGGAACCTAAAGCCAAAGTTCCTAAGCAAACTGAGAAAGGCAATATTACTGGAGCATGCTGGAACCTGAAGTCAAAGTTCATAAGCACACTCAGAAAGGGAAGAGAACTGGGGCATGCTGGAACCTGAAGTCAAAGTTCCTAAGCACACAGAGAAAGGGAAGAGAACTGTGGCATGACGGAACCTGAAGTCAAAGTTCCTAAGCAAACTGAGAAAGGGAATAGTACTGGGGCATGCTGGAACCTGAAGTCAAACTTCCTAAGCACACTGAGAAAGAGGAGAGAACGGGTGCATGCTGGAACCTGAAGTCAAAGTACCTAAGCCCACTGAGAAAGGGCAGAGAACTGGGGCATGCTTGAACCTGAAGTCAAAGTACCTAAGCCCACTGAGAAAGGGCAGAGAACTGGGGCATGCTTGAACCTGAAGTCAAAGTACCTAAGTCCACTGAGAAAGGGCAGAGAACTGGGGTATGCTGGAACCTGAAGTCAAAATTCCTAAGCACACAGAGAAAGGGAAGAGAACTGTGGCATGACGGAACCTGAAGTCAAAGTTCCTAAGCACACTGAGAAAGAGGAGAGAACGGGGGCATGCTGGAACCTGAAGTCAAAGTTCCTAAGCACACTGAGAAAGAGGAGAGAACGGGGGCATGCAGGAACCTGAAGTCAAAGTACCTAAGCACACTGAGAAAGGGCAGAGAACTGGGGCATGCTTGAACCTGAAGTCAAAATTCCTAAGCACAATGAGAAAGGGCAGAGAACTGGGCATGCTGGAACCTGAAGTCAAAGTTCCTAGGCACACTGAGAAAGGGCAGATAACTGGGGCATGCTGGAACCTGAAGGCAAAGTTCCTAAGCACACTGAGAAAGGGCAGAGAACTTGGCATGCTGGAACCTGAAGTAAAAGTTCATAAGCACACTGAGAAAGGGAATACTACTGGGGCATGCTGGAACCTGAAGTCAAAGTTCATAAGCACACTGAGAAAGGGAAGAGAACTGGGGCATGCTGGAACCTGAAGTCAAAGTTCCTAAGCCCACAGAGAAAGGGAAGAGAACTGTGGCATGACAGAACCTGAAGTCAAAGTTCCTAAGCACACTGAGAAAGGGAAGAGAACTGGGGCACCTGGAACCTGAAGTCAATGTTCCTAAGCACACTGAGAAAGGGAAGAGAACTGGGGCATGCTGGAACCTAAAGCCAAAGTTCCTAAGCAAACTGAGAAAGGCAATATTACTGGAGCATGCTGGAACCTGAAGTCAAAGTTCATAAGCACACTCAGAAAGGGAAGAGAACTGGGGCATGCTGGAACCTGAAGTCAAAGTTCCTAAGCACACAGAGAAAGGGAAGAGAACTGTGGCATGACGGAACCTGAAGTCAAAGTTCCTAAGCACACTGAGAAAGGGAAGAGAACTGGGGCACCTGGAACCTGAAGTCAATGTTCCTAAGCACACTGAGAAAGGGAATAGTACTCGGGCACGCTGGAACCTGACGTCAACTTTCCTAAGCACACTGAGAAAGGGCAGAGAACTGGGACATGCTGGAACCTCAAGTTAAAGTTCCTAAGCACAATGAGAAAGTGGAGAGAACTAGGGCATGCTGGAACCTGACATCAACGTTCCTAAGCACACTGAGAAGAGGAAGAGAACTGGGGCATGCTGAAACCTAAAGCCAAAGTTCCTAAGCACACTGAGAAAGGGAAGAGAACTGGGGCATGCTGGAACCTAAAGCCAAAGTTCCTAAGCACACTGAGAAAGGGAACAGTACTGGGGCATGCTGGAACCTGAAGTCAAAGTTCATAAGCACACTGAGAAAGAGAAGAGAACTGGGGCATGCTGGAACCTGACGCCAACGTTCCTAAGCACACTGAGAAAGGGCAGAGAACTGGGACATGCTGGAACCTGAAGTTAAAGTTCCTAAGCACACTGAGAAAGGGATGAGAACTGGGGCACGCTGGAACCTTAAGTCAAAGTTCCTAAGCACACTGAGAAAGGGAATAGTACTGGGGCATGCTGGAACCTGAAGTCAAAGTTCATAAGCACACTGAGAAAGGGAATAGTACTCGGGCACGCTGGAACCTGACGTCAACTTTCCTAAGCACACTGAGAAAGGGCAGAGAACTGGGACATGCTGGAACCTCAAGTTAAAGTTCCTAAGCACAATGAGAAAGTGGAGAGAACTGGGGCATGCTGGAACCTGACGTCAACGTTCCTAAGCACACTGAGAAGAGGAAGAGAACTGGGGCATGCTGGAACCTAAAGCCAAAGTTCCTAAGCACACAGAGAAAGGGAAGAGAATGGGGCATGCTGGAACCTGACATCAAAGTTCCTAAGCGCAATGAGAAAGTGGAGAGAACTGAGGCATGCTGGAACCTGACGTCAACGTTCCTAAGGACACTGAGAAGAGGAAGAGAACTGGGGCATGCTGGAACCTAAAGCCAAAGTTCCTAAGCACACTGAGAAAGGGAAGAGAACTGGGGCACGCTGGAACCTGAAGTCAAAGTTCCTAAGCACACTGAGAAAGGGACTAGAACTGGGGCATGCTGGAACCTGAAGTCAAAGTTCCTAAGCACACTGAGAAAGGGAATAGTACTGGGGCATGCTGGAACCTGAAGTCAAACTTCCAAAGCACACTGAGAAAGAGGAGAGAACGGGCGCATGCTGGAACCTGAAGTCAAAGTACCTAAGCCCACTGAGAAAGGGCAGAGAACTGGGGCATGCTTGAACCTGAAGTCAAAGTACCTAGGCCCACTGAGAAAGGGCAGAGAACTGGGGCATGCTTGAACCTGAAGTCAAAGTACCGAAGTCCACTGAGAAAGGGCAGAGAACTGGGGCATGCTGGAACCTGAAGTCAAAGTTCCTAAGCACACAGAGAAAGGGAAGAGAACTGTGGCATGACGGAACCTGAAGTCAAAGTTCCTAAGCACACAGAGAAAGGGAAGAGAACTGTGGCATGCTGGAGCCTGAAGTCAAAGTTCGTAACCAAACTGAGAAAGGGAAGAGAACTAGGGCATGCTGGAGCCTGAAGTCAATGTTCCAGAACACATTGAGGAAGTGAAGAGAACTGGGGCATGCTGGAACTTGTAGTGAAAGTTCCTGAACACATTGAGAAAGGGAAGAGTACTGAGGCATGCTGGAACTTGTAGTGAAATTTCCTGAGCACACTGAGAAAGGGCAGAGAACTGGGCATGCTGGAACCTGAAGTCAAATTTCATAAGCACACTGAGAAAGGGAAGAGAACTGGGACATGCTGGAACCTGAAGTCAAAGTTCCTAAGCACACAGAGAAAGTGAAGAGAACTGTGGCATGACGGAACCTGAAGTCAAAGTTCCTAAGCACACTGAGAAAGGGAAGAGAACTGGGGCACCTGGAACCCAAAGTCAATGTTCCTAAGCACACTGAGAAAGGGAAGAGAACTGGGGCATGCTGGAACCTGAAGTAAAAGTTCCTAAGCACACTGAGAAAGAGGAGAGAACGGGGGCATGTTGGAACCTGAATTCAAAGTACCTAAGCACACTGAGAAAGGGCAGAGAACTGGGCATGCTGGAACCTGAAGTCAAAGTTCCTAGGCACACTGTGAAAGGGCAGAGAACTGGGGCATGCTGGAACCTGAAGGCAAAGTTCCTAAGCACACTGAGAAAGGGCAGAGAACTGGGGCATGCTGAGACCTGAAGTCAAAGTTCCTAAGCACACTGAAAAAAGGAAGAGAACTGGGGCACGCTGGGACCTGGAGTCAAAGTTCCCAAGCACACTGAGAAAGGGAATAGTACTGTGCATGCTGGAACCTGAAGTCAACGTTCCTAAGCACACTGAGAAAGAGGAGAGAACGGGGGCATGCAGGAACCTGAAGTCAAAGTACCTAAGCACACTGAGAAAGGGCAGAGAACTGGGGCATGCTTGAACCTGAAGTCAAAATTCCTAAGCACAATGAGAACGGGCAGAGAACTGGGCATGCTGGAACCTGAAGTCAAAGTTCCTAGGCACACTGAGAAAGGGCAGATAACTGGGGCATGCTGGAACCTGAAGGCAAAGTTCCTAAGCACACTGAGAAAGGGCAGAGAACTGGGCATGCTGGAACCTGAAGTAAAAGTTCATAAGCACACTGAGAAAGGGAATACTACTGGGGCATGCTGGAACCTGAAGTCAAAGTTCATAAGCACACTGAGAAAGGGAAGAGAACTGGGGCATGCTGGAACCTGAAGTCAAAGTTCCTAAGCCCACAGAGAAAGGGAAGAGAACTGTGGCATGACGGAACCTGAAGTCAAAGTTCCTAAGCACACTGAGAAAGGGAAGAGAACTGGGGCACCTGGAACCTGAAGTCAATGTTCCTAAGCACACTGAGAAAGGGAAGAGAACTGGGGCATGCTGGAACCTAAAGCCAAAGTTCCTAAGCAAACTGAGAAAGGCAATATTACTGGGGCATGCTGGAACCTGAAGTCAAAGTTCATAAGCACACTCAGAAAGGGAAGAGAACTGGGGCATGCTGGAACCTGAAGTCAAAGTTCCTAAGCACACAGAGAAAGGGAAGAGAACTGTGGCATGACGGAACCTGAAGTCAAAGTTCCTAAGCACACTGAGAAAGGGAAGAGAACTGGGGCACCTGGAACCTGAAGTCAATGTTCCTAAGCACACTGAGAAAGGGAATAGTACTCGGGCACGCTGGAACCTGACGTCAACTTTCCTAAGCACACTGAGAAAAGGCAGAGAACTGGGACATGCTGGAACCTCAAGTTAAAGTTCCTAAGCACAATGAGAAAGTGGAGAGAACTGGGGCATGCTGGAACCTGACATCAACGTTCCTAAGCACACTGAGAATAGGAAGAGAACTGGGGCATGCTGGAACCTAAAGCCAAAGTTCCTAAGCACACTCAGAAAGGGCAGAGAACTGGGACATGCTGGAACCTCAAGTTAAAGTTCCTAAGCACAATGAGAAAGTGGAGAGAACTGGGGCATGCTGGAACCTGACGTCAACGTTCCGAAGCACACTGAGAAGAGGAAGAGAACTGGGGCATGCTGGAACCTAAAGCCAAAGTTCCTAAGCACACTGAGAAAGGGAAGAGAACTGGGGCACGCTGGAACCTGAAGTCAAAGTTCCTAAGCACACTGAAAAAGGGACGAGAACTGGGGCACGCTGGAACCTGAAGTCAAAGTTCCTAAGCACACTGAGAAAGGGAATAGTACTGGGGCATGCTGGAACCTGAAGTCAAACTTCCTAAGCACACTGAGAAAGAGGAGAGAACGGGTGCATGCTGGAACCTGAAGTCAAAGTACCTAAGCCCACTGAGAAAGGGCAGAGAACTGGGGCATGCTTGAACCTGAAGTCAAAGTACCTAAGCCCACTGAGAAAGGGCAGAGAACTGGGGCATGCTTGAACCTGAAGTCAAAGTACCTAAGTCCACTGAGAAAGGGCAGAGAACTGGGGTATGCTGGAACCTGAAGTCAAAATTCCTAAGCACACAGAGAAAGGGAAGAGAACTGTGGCATGACGGAACCTGAAGTCAAAGTTCCTAAGCACACTGAGAAAGAGGAGAGAACGGGGGCATGCTGGAACCTGAAGTCAAAGTTCCTAAGCACACTGAGAAAGAGGAGAGAACGGGGGCATGCAGGAACCTGAAGTCAAAGTACCTAAGCACACTGAGAAAGGGCAGAGAACTGGGGCATGCTTGAACCTGAAGTCAAAATTCCTAAGCACAATGAGAAAGGGCAGAGAACTGGGCATGCTGGAACCTGAAGTCAAAGTTCCTAGGCACACTGAGAAAGGGCAGATAACTGGGGCATGCTGGAACCTGAAGGCAAAGTTCCTAAGCACACGGAGAAAGGGCAGAGAACTGGGCATGCTGGAACCTGAAGTAAAAGTTCATAAGCACACTGAGAAAGGGAATACTACTGGGGCATGCTGGAACCTGAAGTCAAAGTTCATAAGCACACTGAGAAAGGGAAGAGAACTGGGGCATGCTGGAACCTGAAGTCAAAGTTCCTAAGCCCACAGAGAAAGGGAAGAGAACTGTGGCATGACGGAACCTGAAGTCAAAGTTCCTAAGCACACTGAGAAAGGGAAGAGAACTGGGGCACCTGGAACCTGAAGTCAATGTTCCTAAGCACACTGAGAAAGGGAAGAGAACTGGGGCATGCTGGAACCTAAAGCCAAAGTTCCTAAGCAAACTGAGAAAGGCAATATTACTGGGGCATGCTGGAACCTGAAGTCAAAGTTCATAAGCACACTCAGAAAGGGAAGAGAACTGGGGCATGCTGGAACCTGAAGTCAAAGTTCCTAAGCACACAGAGAAAGGGAAGAGAACTGTGGCATGACGGAACCTGAAGTCAAAGTTCCTAAGCACACTGAGAAAGGGAAGAGAACTGGGGCACCTGGAACCTGAAGTCAATGTTCCTAAGCACACTGAGAAAGGGAATAGTACTCGGGCACGCTGGAACCTGACGTCAACTTTCCTAAGCACACTGAGAAAGGGCAGAGAACTGGGACATGCTGGAACCTCAAGTTAAAGTTCCTAAGCACAATGAGAAATTGGAGAGAACTGGGGCATGCTGGAACCTGACATCAACGTTCCTAAGCACACTGAGAATAGGAAGAGAACTGGGGCATGCTGGAACCTAAAGCCAAAGTTCCTAAGCACACTGAGAAAGGGCAGAGAACTGGGACATGCTGGAACCTCAAGTTAAAGTTCCTAAGCACAATGAGAAAGTGGAGAGAACTGGGGCATGCTGGAACCTGACGTCAACGTTCCGAAGCACACTGAGAAGAGGAAGAGAACTGGGGCATGCTGGAACCTAAAGCCAAAGTTCCTAAGCACACTGAGAAAGGGAAGAGAACTGGGGCACGCTGGAACCTGAAGTCAAAGTTCCTAAGCACACTGAAAAAGGGACGAGAACTGGGGCACGCTGGAACCTGAAGTCAAAGTTCCTAAGCAAACTGAGAAAGGGAATAGTACTGGGGCATGCTGGAACCTGAAGTCAAACTTCCTAAGCACACTGAGAAAGAGGAGAGAACGGGTGCATGCTGGAACCTGAAGTCAAAGTACCTAAGCCCACTGAGAAAGGGCAGAGAACTGGGGCATGCTTGAACCTGAAGTCAAAGTACCTAAGCCCACTGAGAAAAGGCAGAGAACTGGGGCATGCTTGAACCTGAAGTCAAAGTACCTAAGTCCACTGAGAAAGGGCAGAGAACTGGGGTATGCTGGAACCTGAAGTCAAAATTCCTAAGCACACAGAGAAAGGGAAGAGAACTGTGGCATGACGGAACCTGAAGTCAAAGTTCCTAAGCACACTGAGAAAGAGGAGAGAACGGGGGCATGCTGGAACCTGAAGTCAAAGTTCCTAAGCACACTGAGAAAGAGGAGAGAACGGGGGCATGCAGGAACCTGAAGTCAAAGTACCTAAGCACACTGAGAAAGGGCAGAGAACTGGGGCATGCTTGAACCTGAAGTCAAAATTCCTAAGCACAATGAGAAAGGGCAGAGAACTGGGCATGCTGGAACCTGAAGTCAAAGTTCCTAGGCACACTGAGAAAGGGCAGATAACTGGGGCATGCTGGAACCTGAAGGCAAAGTTCCTAAGCACACTGAGAAAGGGCAGAGAACTTGGCATGCTGGAACCTGAAGTAAAAGTTCATAAGCACACTGAGAAAGGGAATACTACTGGGGCATGCTGGAACCTGAAGTCAAAGTTCATAAGCACACTGAGAAAGGGAAGAGAACTGGGGCATGCTGGAACCTGAAGTCAAAGTTCCTAAGCCCACAGAGAAAGGGAAGAGAACTGTGGCATGACAGAACCTGAAGTCAAAGTTCCTAAGCACACTGAGAAAGGGAAGAGAACTGGGGCACCTGGAACCTGAAGTCAATGTTCCTAAGCACACTGAGAAAGGGAAGAGAACTGGGGCATGCTGGAACCTAAAGCCAAAGTTCCTAAGCAAACTGAGAAAGGCAATATTACTGGAGCATGCTGGAACCTGAAGTCAAAGTTCATAAGCACACTCAGAAAGGGAAGAGAACTGGGGCATGCTGGAACCTGAAGTCAAAGTTCCTAAGCACACAGAGAAAGGGAAGAGAACTGTGGCATGACGGAACCTGAAGTCAAAGTTCCTAAGCAAACTGAGAAAGGGAATAGTACTGGGGCATGCTGGAACCTGAAGTCAAACTTCCTAAGCACACTGAGAAAGAGGAGAGAACGGGTGCATGCTGGAACCTGAAGTCAAAGTACCTAAGCCCACTGAGAAAGGGCAGAGAACTGGGGCATGCTTGAACCTGAAGTCAAAGTACCTAAGCCCACTGAGAAAGGGCAGAGAACTGGGGCATGCTTGAACCTGAAGTCAAAGTACCTAAGTCCACTGAGAAAGGGCAGAGAACTGGGGTATGCTGGAACCTGAAGTCAAAATTCCTAAGCACACAGAGAAAGGGAAGAGAACTGTGGCATGACGGAACCTGAAGTCAAAGTTCCTAAGCACACTGAGAAAGAGGAGAGAACGGGGACATGCTGGAACCTGAAGTCAAAGTTCCTAAGCACACTGAGAAAGAGGAGAGAACGGGGGCATGCAGGAACCTGAAGTCAAAGTACCTAAGCACACTGAGAAAGGGCAGAGAACTGGGGCATGCTTGAACCTGAAGTCAAAATTCCTAAGCACAATGAGAAAGGGCAGAGAACTGGGCATGCTGGAACCTGAAGTCAAAGTTCCTAGGCACACTGAGAAAGGGCAGATAACTGGGGCATGCTGGAACCTGAAGGCAAAGTTCCTAAGCACACTGAGAAAGGGCAGAGAACTTGGCATGCTGGAACCTGAAGTAAAAGTTCATAAGCACACTGAGAAAGGGAATACTACTGGGGCATGCTGGAACCTGAAGTCAAAGTTCATAAGCACACTGAGAAAGGGAAGAGAACTGGGGCATGCTGGAACCTGAAGTCAAAGTTCCTAAGCCCACAGAGAAAGGGAAGAGAACTGTGGCATGACAGAACCTGAAGTCAAAGTTCCTAAGCACACTGAGAAAGGGAAGAGAACTGGGGCACCTGGAACCTGAAGTCAATGTTCCTAAGCACACTGAGAAAGGGAAGAGAACTGGGGCATGCTGGAACCTAAAGCCAAAGTTCCTAAGCAAACTGAGAAAGGCAATATTACTGGAGCATGCTGGAACCTGAAGTCAAAGTTCATAAGCACACTCAGAAAGGGAAGAGAACTGGGGCATGCTGGAACCTGAAGTCAAAGTTCCTAAGCACACAGAGAAAGGGAAGAGAACTGTGGCATGACGGAACCTGAAGTCAAAGTTCCTAAGCACACTGAGAAAGGGAAGAGAACTGGGGCACCTGGAACCTGAAGTCAATGTTCCTAAGCACACTGAGAAAGGGAATAGTACTCGGGCACGCTGGAACCTGACGTCAACTTTCCTAAGCACACTGAGAAAGGGCAGAGAACTGGGACATGCTGGAACCTCAAGTTAAAGTTCCTAAGCACAATGAGAAAGTGGAGAGAACTAGGGCATGCTGGAACCTGACATCAACGTTCCTAAGCACACTGAGAAGAGGAAGAGAACTGGGGCATGCTGAAACCTAAAGCCAAAGTTCCTAAGCACACTGAGAAAGGGCAGAGAACTGGGACATGCTGGAACCTCAAGTTAAAGTTCCTAAGCACAATGAGAAAGTGGAGAGAACTGGGGCATGCTGGAACCTGACGTCAACGTTCCGAAGCACACTGAGAAGAGGAAGATAACTGGGGCATGCTGGAACCTAAAGTCAAAGTTCCTAAGCACACTGAGAAAGGGACTAGAACTGGGGCACGCTGGAACCTGAAGTCAAAGTTCCTAAGCACACTGAGAAAGGGAATAGTACTGGGGCATGCTGGAACCTGAAGTCAAACTTCCAAAGCACACTGAGAAAGAGGAGAGAACGGGCGCATGCTGGAACCTGAAGTCAAAGTACCTAAGCCCACTGAGAAAGGGCAGAGAACTGGGGCATGCTTGAACCTGAAGTCAAAGTACCTAGGCCCACTGAGAAAGGGCAGAGAACTGGGGCATGCTTGAACCTGAAGTCAAAGTACCGAAGTCCACTGAGAAAGGGCAGAGAACTGGGGCATGCTGGAACCTGAAGTCAAAGTTCCTAAGCACACAGAGAAAGGGAAGAGAACTGTGGCATGACGGAACCTGAAGTCAAAGTTCCTAAGCACACAGAGAAAGGGAAGAGAACTGTGGCATGCTGGAGCCTGAAGTCAAAGTTCGTAACCAAACTGAGAAAGGGAAGAGAACTAGGGCATGCTGGAGCCTGAAGTCAATGTTCCAGAACACATTGAGGAAGTGAAGAGAACTGGGGCATGCTGGAACTTGTAGTGAAAGTTCCTGAACACATTGAGAAAGGGAAGAGTACTGAGGCATGCTGGAACTTGTAGTGAAATTTCCTGAGCACACTGAGAAAGGGCAGAGAACTGGGCATGCTGGAACCTGAAGTCAAATTTCATAAGCACACTGAGAAAGGGAAGAGAACTGGGACATGCTGGAACCTGAAGTCAAAGTTCCTAAGCACACAGAGAAAGTGAAGAGAACTGTGGCATGACGGAACCTGAAGTCAAAGTTCCTAAGCACACTGAGAAAGGGAAGAGAACTGGGGCACCTGGAACCCAAAGTCAATGTTCCTAAGCACACTGAGAAAGGGAAGAGAACTGGGGCATGCTGGAACCTGAAGTAAAAGTTCCTAAGCACACTGAGAAAGAGGAGAGAACGGGGGCATGTTGGAACCTGAATTCAAAGTACCTAAGCACACTGAGAAAGGGCAGAGAACTGGGCATGCTGGAACCTGAAGTCAAAGTTCCTAGGCACACTGTGAAAGGGCAGAGAACTGGGGCATGCTGGAACCTGAAGGCAAAGTTCCTAAGCACACTGAGAAAGGGCAGAGAACTGGGGCATGCTGAGACCTGAAGTCAAAGTTCCTAAGCACACTGAAAAAAGGAAGAGAACTGGGGCACGCTGGGACCTGGAGTCAAAGTTCCCAAGCACACTGAGAAAGGGAATAGTACTGTGCATGCTGGAACCTGAAGTCAACGTTCCTAAGCACACTGAGAAAGAGGAGAGAACGGGGGCATGCAGGAACCTGAAGTCAAAGTACCTAAGCACACTGAGAAAGGGCAGAGAACTGGGGCATGCTTGAACCTGAAGTCAAAATTCCTAAGCACAATGAGAACGGGCAGAGAACTGGGCATGCTGGAACCTGAAGTCAAAGTTCCTAGGCACACTGAGAAAGGGCAGATAACTGGGGCATGCTGGAACCTGAAGGCAAAGTTCCTAAGCACACTGAGAAAGGGCAGAGAACTGGGCATGCTGGAACCTGAAGTAAAAGTTCATAAGCACACTGAGAAAGGGAATACTACTGGGGCATGCTGGAACCTGAAGTCAAAGTTCATAAGCACACTGAGAAAGGGAAGAGAACTGGGGCATGCTGGAACCTGAAGTCAAAGTTCCTAAGCCCACAGAGAAAGGGAAGAGAACTGTGGCATGACGGAACCTGAAGTCAAAGTTCCTAAGCACACTGAGAAAGGGAAGAGAACTGGGGCACCTGGAACCTGAAGTCAATGTTCCTAAGCACACTGAGAAAGGGAAGAGAACTGGGGCATGCTGGAACCTAAAGCCAAAGTTCCTAAGCAAACTGAGAAAGGCAATATTACTGGGGCATGCTGGAACCTGAAGTCAAAGTTCATAAGCACACTCAGAAAGGGAAGAGAACTGGGGCATGCTGGAACCTGAAGTCAAAGTTCCTAAGCACACAGAGAAAGGGAAGAGAACTGTGGCATGACGGAACCTGAAGTCAAAGTTCCTAAGCACACTGAGAAAGGGAAGAGAACTGGGGCACCTGGAACCTGAAGTCAATGTTCCTAAGCACACTGAGAAAGGGAATAGTACTCGGGCACGCTGGAACCTGACGTCAACTTTCCTAAGCACACTGAGAAAAGGCAGAGAACTGGGACATGCTGGAACCTCAAGTTAAAGTTCCTAAGCACAATGAGAAAGTGGAGAGAACTGGGGCATGCTGGAACCTGACATCAACGTTCCTAAGCACACTGAGAATAGGAAGAGAACTGGGGCATGCTGGAACCTAAAGCCAAAGTTCCTAAGCACACTCAGAAAGGGCAGAGAACTGGGACATGCTGGAACCTCAAGTTAAAGTTCCTAAGCACAATGAGAAAGTGGAGAGAACTGGGGCATGCTGGAACCTGACGTCAACGTTCCGAAGCACACTGAGAAGAGGAAGAGAACTGGGGCATGCTGGAACCTAAAGCCAAAGTTCCTAAGCACACTGAGAAAGGGAAGAGAACTGGGGCACGCTGGAACCTGAAGTCAAAGTTCCTAAGCACACTGAAAAAGGGACGAGAACTGGGGCACGCTGGAACCTGAAGTCAAAGTTCCTAAGCACACTGAGAAAGGGAATAGTACTGGGGCATGCTGGAACCTGAAGTCAAACTTCCTAAGCACACTGAGAAAGAGGAGAGAACGGGTGCATGCTGGAACCTGAAGTCAAAGTACCTAAGCCCACTGAGAAAGGGCAGAGAACTGGGGCATGCTTGAACCTGAAGTCAAAGTACCTAAGCCCACTGAGAAAGGGCAGAGAACTGGGGCATGCTTGAACCTGAAGTCAAAGTACCTAAGTCCACTGAGAAAGGGCAGAGAACTGGGGTATGCTGGAACCTGAAGTCAAAATTCCTAAGCACACAGAGAAAGGGAAGAGAACTGTGGCATGACGGAACCTGAAGTCAAAGTTCCTAAGCACACTGAGAAAGAGGAGAGAACGGGGGCATGCTGGAACCTGAAGTCAAAGTTCCTAAGCACACTGAGAAAGAGGAGAGAACGGGGGCATGCAGGAACCTGAAGTCAAAGTACCTAAGCACACTGAGAAAGGGCAGAGAACTGGGGCATGCTTGAACCTGAAGTCAAAATTCCTAAGCACAATGAGAAAGGGCAGAGAACTGGGCATGCTGGAACCTGAAGTCAAAGTTCCTAGGCACACTGAGAAAGGGCAGATAACTGGGGCATGCTGGAACCTGAAGGCAAAGTTCCTAAGCACACGGAGAAAGGGCAGAGAACTGGGCATGCTGGAACCTGAAGTAAAAGTTCATAAGCACACTGAGAAAGGGAATACTACTGGGGCATGCTGGAACCTGAAGTCAAAGTTCATAAGCACACTGAGAAAGGGAAGAGAACTGGGGCATGCTGGAACCTGAAGTCAAAGTTCCTAAGCCCACAGAGAAAGGGAAGAGAACTGTGGCATGACGGAACCTGAAGTCAAAGTTCCTAAGCACACTGAGAAAGGGAAGAGAACTGGGGCACCTGGAACCTGAAGTCAATGTTCCTAAGCACACTGAGAAAGGGAAGAGAACTGGGGCATGCTGGAACCTAAAGCCAAAGTTCCTAAGCAAACTGAGAAAGGCAATATTACTGGGGCATGCTGGAACCTGAAGTCAAAGTTCATAAGCACACTCAGAAAGGGAAGAGAACTGGGGCATGCTGGAACCTGAAGTCAAAGTTCCTAAGCACACAGAGAAAGTGAAGAGAACTGTGGCATGACGGAACCTGAAGTCAAAGTTCCTAAGCACACTGAGAAAGGGAAGAGAACTGGGGCACCTGGAACCTGAAGTCAATGTTCCTAAGCACACTGAGAAAGGGAATAGTACTCGGGCACGCTGGAACCTGACGTCAACTTTCCTAAGCACACTGAGAAAGGGCAGAGAACTGGGACATGCTGGAACCTCAAGTTAAAGTTCCTAAGCACAATGAGAAATTGGAGAGAACTGGGGCATGCTGGAACCTGACATCAACGTTCCTAAGCACACTGAGAATAGGAAGAGAACTGGGGCATGCTGGAACCTAAAGCCAAAGTTCCTAAGCACACTGAGAAAGGGCAGAGAACTGGGACATGCTGGAACCTCAAGTTAAAGTTCCTAAGCACAATGAGAAAGTGGAGAGAACTGGGGCATGCTGGAACCTGACGTCAACGTTCCGAAGCACACTGAGAAGAGGAAGAGAACTGGGGCATGCTGGAACCTAAAGCCAAAGTTCCTAAGCACACTGAGAAAGGGAAGAGAACTGGGGCACGCTGGAACCTGAAGTCAAAGTTCCTAAGCACACTGAAAAAGGGACGAGAACTGGGGCACGCTGGAACCTGAAGTCAAAGTTCCTAAGCAAACTGAGAAAGGGAATAGTACTGGGGCATGCTGGAACCTGAAGTCAAACTTCCTAAGCACACTGAGAAAGAGGAGAGAACGGGTGCATGCTGGAACCTGAAGTCAAAGTACCTAAGCCCACTGAGAAAGGGCAGAGAACTGGGGCATGCTTGAACCTGAAGTCAAAGTACCTAAGCCCACTGAGAAAAGGCAGAGAACTGGGGCATGCTTGAACCTGAAGTCAAAGTACCTAAGTCCACTGAGAAAGGGCAGAGAACTGGGGTATGCTGGAACCTGAAGTCAAAATTCCTAAGCACACAGAGAAAGGGAAGAGAACTGTGGCATGACGGAACCTGAAGTCAAAGTTCCTAAGCACACTGAGAAAGAGGAGAGAACGGGGGCATGCTGGAACCTGAAGTCAAAGTTCCTAAGCACACTGAGAAAGAGGAGAGAACGGGGGCATGCAGGAACCTGAAGTCAAAGTACCTAAGCACACTGAGAAAGGGCAGAGAACTGGGGCATGCTTGAACCTGAAGTCAAAATTCCTAAGCACAATGAGAAAGGGCAGAGAACTGGGCATGCTGGAACCTGAAGTCAAAGTTCCTAGGCACACTGAGAAAGGGCAGATAACTGGGGCATGCTGGAACCTGAAGGCAAAGTTCCTAAGCACACTGAGAAAGGGCAGAGAACTTGGCATGCTGGAACCTGAAGTAAAAGTTCATAAGCACACTGAGAAAGGGAATACTACTGGGGCATGCTGGAACCTGAAGTCAAAGTTCATAAGCACACTGAGAAAGGGAAGAGAACTGGGGCATGCTGGAACCTGAAGTCAAAGTTCCTAAGCCCACATAGAAAGGGAAGAGAACTGTGGCATGACAGAACCTGAAGTCAAAGTTCCTAAGCACACTGAGAAAGGGAAGAGAACTGGGGCACCTGGAACCTGAAGTCAATGTTCCTAAGCACACTGAGAAAGGGAAGAGAACTGGGGCATGCTGGAACCTAAAGCCAAAGTTCCTAAGCAAACTGAGAAAGGCAATATTACTGGAGCATGCTGGAACCTGAAGTCAAAGTTCATAAGCACACTCAGAAAGGGAAGAGAACTGGGGCATGCTGGAACCTGAAGTCAAAGTTCCTAAGCACACAGAGAAAGGGAAGAGAACTGTGGCATGACGGAACCTGAAGTCAAAGTTCCTAAGCAAACTGAGAAAGGGAATAGTACTGGGGCATGCTGGAACCTGAAGTCAAACTTCCTAAGCACACTGAGAAAGAGGAGAGAACGGGTGCATGCTGGAACCTGAAGTCAAAGTACCTAAGCCCACTGAGAAAGGGCAGAGAACTGGGGCATGCTTGAACCTGAAGTCAAAGTACCTAAGCCCACTGAGAAAGGGCAGAGAACTGGGGCATGCTTGAACCTGAAGTCAAAGTACCTAAGTCCACTGAGAAAGGGCAGAGAACTGGGGTATGCTGGAACCTGAAGTCAAAATTCCTAAGCACACAGAGAAAGGGAAGAGAACTGTGGCATGACGGAACCTGAAGTCAAAGTTCCTAAGCACACTGAGAAAGAGGAGAGAACGGGGGCATGCTGGAACCTGAAGTCAAAGTTCCTAAGCACACTGAGAAAGAGGAGAGAACGGGGGCATGCAGGAACCTGAAGTCAAAGTACCTAAGCACACTGAGAAAGGGCAGAGAACTGGGGCATGCTTGAACCTGAAGTCAAAATTCCTAAGCACAATGAGAAAGGGCAGAGAACTGGGCATGCTGGAACCTGAAGTCAAAGTTCCTAGGCACACTGAGAAAGGGCAGATAACTGGGGCATGCTGGAACCTGAAGGCAAAGTTCCTAAGCACACTGAGAAAGGGCAGAGAACTTGGCATGCTGGAACCTGAAGTAAAAGTTCATAAGCACACTGAGAAAGGGAATACTACTGGGGCATGCTGGAACCTGAAGTCAAAGTTCATAAGCACACTGAGAAAGGGAAGAGAACTGGGGCATGCTGGAACCTGAAGTCAAAGTTCCTAAGCCCACAGAGAAAGGGAAGAGAACTGTGGCATGACAGAACCTGAAGTCAAAGTTCCTAAGCACACTGAGAAAGGGAAGAGAACTGGGGCACCTGGAACCTGAAGTCAATGTTCCTAAGCACACTGAGAAAGGGAAGAGAACTGGGGCATGCTGGAACCTAAAGCCAAAGTTCCTAAGCAAACTGAGAAAGGCAATATTACTGGAGCATGCTGGAACCTGAAGTCAAAGTTCATAAGCACACTCAGAAAGGGAAGAGAACTGGGGCATGCTGGAACCTGAAGTCAAAGTTCCTAAGCACACAGAGAAAGGGAAGAGAACTGTGGCATGACGGAACCTGAAGTCAAAGTTCCTAAGCACACTGAGAAAGGGAAGAGAACTGGGGCACCTGGAACCTGAAGTCAATGTTCCTAAGCACACTGAGAAAGGGAATAGTACTCGGGCACGCTGGAACCTGACGTCAACTTTCCTAAGCACACTGAGAAAGGGCAGAGAACTGGGACATGCTGGAACCTCAAGTTAAAGTTCCTAAGCACAATGAGAAAGTGGAGAGAACTAGGGCATGCTGGAACCTGACATCAACGTTCCTAAGCACACTGAGAAGAGGAAGAGAACTGGGGCATGCTGAAACCTAAAGCCAAAGTTCCTAAGCACACTGAGAAAGGGAAGAGAACTGGGGCATGCTGGAACCTAAAGCCAAAGTTCCTAAGCACACTGAGAAAGGGAACAGTACTGGGGCATGCTGGAACCTGAAGTCAAAGTTCATAAGCACACTGAGAAAGAGAAGAGAACTGGGGCATGCTGGAACCTGACGCCAACGTTCCTAAGCACACTGAGAAAGGGCAGAGAACTGGGACATGCTGGAACCTGAAGTTAAAGTTCCTAAGCACACTGAGAAAGGGATGAGAACTGGGGCACGCTGGAACCTTAAGTCAAAGTTCCTAAGCACACTGAGAAAGGGAATAGTACTGGGGCATGCTGGAACCTGAAGTCAAAGTTCATAAGCACACTGAGAAAGGGAATAGTACTCGGGCACGCTGGAACCTGACGTCAACTTTCCTAAGCACACTGAGAAAGGGCAGAGAACTGGGACATGCTGGAACCTCAAGTTAAAGTTCCTAAGCACAATGAGAAAGTGGAGAGAACTGGGGCATGCTGGAACCTGACGTCAACGTTCCTAAGCACACTGAGAAGAGGAAGAGAACTGGGGCATGCTGGAACCTAAAGCCAAAGTTCCTAAGCACACAGAGAAAGGGAAGAGAATGGGGCATGCTGGAACCTGACATCAAAGTTCCTAAGCGCAATGAGAAAGTGGAGAGAACTGAGGCATGCTGGAACCTGACGTCAACGTTCCTAAGGACACTGAGAAGAGGAAGAGAACTGGGGCATGCTGGAACCTAAAGCCAAAGTTCCTAAGCACACTGAGAAAGGGAAGAGAACTGGGGCACGCTGGAACCTGAAGTCAAAGTTCCTAAGCACACTGAGAAAGGGACTAGAACTGGGGCATGCTGGAACCTGAAGTCAAAGTTCCTAAGCACACTGAGAAAGGGAATAGTACTGGGGCATGCTGGAACCTGAAGTCAAACTTCCAAAGCACACTGAGAAAGAGGAGAGAACGGGCGCATGCTGGAACCTGAAGTCAAAGTACCTAAGCCCACTGAGAAAGGGCAGAGAACTGGGGCATGCTTGAACCTGAAGTCAAAGTACCTAGGCCCACTGAGAAAGGGCAGAGAACTGGGGCATGCTTGAACCTGAAGTCAAAGTACCGAAGTCCACTGAGAAAGGGCAGAGAACTGGGGCATGCTGGAACCTGAAGTCAAAGTTCCTAAGCACACAGAGAAAGGGAAGAGAACTGTGGCATGACGGAACCTGAAGTCAAAGTTCCTAAGCACACAGAGAAAGGGAAGAGAACTGTGGCATGCTGGAGCCTGAAGTCAAAGTTCGTAACCAAACTGAGAAAGGGAAGAGAACTAGGGCATGCTGGAGCCTGAAGTCAATGTTCCAGAACACATTGAGGAAGTGAAGAGAACTGGGGCATGCTGGAACTTGTAGTGAAAGTTCCTGAACACATTGAGAAAGGGAAGAGTACTGAGGCATGCTGGAACTTGTAGTGAAATTTCCTGAGCACACTGAGAAAGGGCAGAGAACTGGGCATGCTGGAACCTGAAGTCAAATTTCATAAGCACACTGAGAAAGGGAAGAGAACTGGGACATGCTGGAACCTGAAGTCAAAGTTCCTAAGCACACAGAGAAAGTGAAGAGAACTGTGGCATGACGGAACCTGAAGTCAAAGTTCCTAAGCACACTGAGAAAGGGAAGAGAACTGGGGCACCTGGAACCCAAAGTCAATGTTCCTAAGCACACTGAGAAAGGGAAGAGAACTGGGGCATGCTGGAACCTGAAGTAAAAGTTCCTAAGCACACTGAGAAAGAGGAGAGAACGGGGGCATGTTGGAACCTGAATTCAAAGTACCTAAGCACACTGAGAAAGGGCAGAGAACTGGGCATGCTGGAACCTGAAGTCAAAGTTCCTAGGCACACTGTGAAAGGGCAGAGAACTGGGGCATGCTGGAACCTGAAGGCAAAGTTCCTAAGCACACTGAGAAAGGGCAGAGAACTGGGGCATGCTGAGACCTGAAGTCAAAGTTCCTAAGCACACTGAAAAAAGGAAGAGAACTGGGGCACGCTGGGACCTGGAGTCAAAGTTCCCAAGCACACTGAGAAAGGGAATAGTACTGTGCATGCTGGAACCTGAAGTCAACGTTCCTAAGCACACTGAGAAAGAGGAGAGAACGGGGGCATGCAGGAACCTGAAGTCAAAGTACCTAAGCACACTGAGAAAGGGCAGAGAACTGGGGCATGCTTGAACCTGAAGTCAAAATTCCTAAGCACAATGAGAACGGGCAGAGAACTGGGCATGCTGGAACCTGAAGTCAAAGTTCCTAGGCACACTGAGAAAGGGCAGATAACTGGGGCATGCTGGAACCTGAAGGCAAAGTTCCTAAGCACACTGAGAAAGGGCAGAGAACTGGGCATGCTGGAACCTGAAGTAAAAGTTCATAAGCACACTGAGAAAGGGAATACTACTGGGGCATGCTGGAACCTGAAGTCAAAGTTCATAAGCACACTGAGAAAGGGAAGAGAACTGGGGCATGCTGGAACCTGAAGTCAAAGTTCCTAAGCCCACAGAGAAAGGGAAGAGAACTGTGGCATGACGGAACCTGAAGTCAAAGTTCCTAAGCACACTGAGAAAGGGAAGAGAACTGGGGCACCTGGAACCTGAAGTCAATGTTCCTAAGCACACTGAGAAAGGGAAGAGAACTGGGGCATGCTGGAACCTAAAGCCAAAGTTCCTAAGCAAACTGAGAAAGGCAATATTACTGGGGCATGCTGGAACCTGAAGTCAAAGTTCATAAGCACACTCAGAAAGGGAAGAGAACTGGGGCATGCTGGAACCTGAAGTCAAAGTTCCTAAGCACACAGAGAAAGGGAAGAGAACTGTGGCATGACGGAACCTGAAGTCAAAGTTCCTAAGCACACTGAGAAAGGGAAGAGAACTGGGGCACCTGGAACCTGAAGTCAATGTTCCTAAGCACACTGAGAAAGGGAATAGTACTCGGGCACGCTGGAACCTGACGTCAACTTTCCTAAGCACACTGAGAAAAGGCAGAGAACTGGGACATGCTGGAACCTCAAGTTAAAGTTCCTAAGCACAATGAGAAAGTGGAGAGAACTGGGGCATGCTGGAACCTGACATCAACGTTCCTAAGCACACTGAGAATAGGAAGAGAACTGGGGCATGCTGGAACCTAAAGCCAAAGTTCCTAAGCACACTCAGAAAGGGCAGAGAACTGGGACATGCTGGAACCTCAAGTTAAAGTTCCTAAGCACAATGAGAAAGTGGAGAGAACTGGGGCATGCTGGAACCTGACGTCAACGTTCCGAAGCACACTGAGAAGAGGAAGAGAACTGGGGCATGCTGGAACCTAAAGCCAAAGTTCCTAAGCACACTGAGAAAGGGAAGAGAACTGGGGCACGCTGGAACCTGAAGTCAAAGTTCCTAAGCACACTGAAAAAGGGACGAGAACTGGGGCACGCTGGAACCTGAAGTCAAAGTTCCTAAGCACACTGAGAAAGGGAATAGTACTGGGGCATGCTGGAACCTGAAGTCAAACTTCCTAAGCACACTGAGAAAGAGGAGAGAACGGGTGCATGCTGGAACCTGAAGTCAAAGTACCTAAGCCCACTGAGAAAGGGCAGAGAACTGGGGCATGCTTGAACCTGAAGTCAAAGTACCTAAGCCCACTGAGAAAGGGCAGAGAACTGGGGCATGCTTGAACCTGAAGTCAAAGTACCTAAGTCCACTGAGAAAGGGCAGAGAACTGGGGTATGCTGGAACCTGAAGTCAAAATTCCTAAGCACACAGAGAAAGGGAAGAGAACTGTGGCATGACGGAACCTGAAGTCAAAGTTCCTAAGCACACTGAGAAAGAGGAGAGAACGGGGGCATGCTGGAACCTGAAGTCAAAGTTCCTAAGCACACTGAGAAAGAGGAGAGAACGGGGGCATGCAGGAACCTGAAGTCAAAGTACCTAAGCACACTGAGAAAGGGCAGAGAACTGGGGCATGCTTGAACCTGAAGTCAAAATTCCTAAGCACAATGAGAAAGGGCAGAGAACTGGGCATGCTGGAACCTGAAGTCAAAGTTCCTAGGCACACTGAGAAAGGGCAGATAACTGGGGCATGCTGGAACCTGAAGGCAAAGTTCCTAAGCACACGGAGAAAGGGCAGAGAACTGGGCATGCTGGAACCTGAAGTAAAAGTTCATAAGCACACTGAGAAAGGGAATACTACTGGGGCATGCTGGAACCTGAAGTCAAAGTTCATAAGCACACTGAGAAAGGGAAGAGAACTGGGGCATGCTGGAACCTGAAGTCAAAGTTCCTAAGCCCACAGAGAAAGGGAAGAGAACTGTGGCATGACGGAACCTGAAGTCAAAGTTCCTAAGCACACTGAGAAAGGGAAGAGAACTGGGGCACCTGGAACCTGAAGTCAATGTTCCTAAGCACACTGAGAAAGGGAAGAGAACTGGGGCATGCTGGAACCTAAAGCCAAAGTTCCTAAGCAAACTGAGAAAGGCAATATTACTGGGGCATGCTGGAACCTGAAGTCAAAGTTCATAAGCACACTCAGAAAGGGAAGAGAACTGGGGCATGCTGGAACCTGAAGTCAAAGTTCCTAAGCACACAGAGAAAGGGAAGAGAACTGTGGCATGACGGAACCTGAAGTCAAAGTTCCTAAGCACACTGAGAAAGGGAAGAGAACTGGGGCACCTGGAACCTGAAGTCAATGTTCCTAAGCACACTGAGAAAGGGAATAGTACTCGGGCACGCTGGAACCTGACGTCAACTTTCCTAAGCACACTGAGAAAGGGCAGAGAACTGGGACATGCTGGAACCTCAAGTTAAAGTTCCTAAGCACAATGAGAAATTGGAGAGAACTGGGGCATGCTGGAACCTGACATCAACGTTCCTAAGCACACTGAGAATAGGAAGAGAACTGGGGCATGCTGGAACCTAAAGCCAAAGTTCCTAAGCACACTGAGAAAGGGCAGAGAACTGGGACATGCTGGAACCTCAAGTTAAAGTTCCTAAGCACAATGAGAAAGTGGAGAGAACTGGGGCATGCTGGAACCTGACGTCAACGTTCCGAAGCACACTGAGAAGAGGAAGAGAACTGGGGCATGCTGGAACCTAAAGCCAAAGTTCCTAAGCACACTGAGAAAGGGAAGAGAACTGGGGCACGCTGGAACCTGAAGTCAAAGTTCCTAAGCACACTGAAAAAGGGACGAGAACTGGGGCACGCTGGAACCTGAAGTCAAAGTTCCTAAGCAAACTGAGAAAGGGAATAGTACTGGGGCATGCTGGAACCTGAAGTCAAACTTCCTAAGCACACTGAGAAAGAGGAGAGAACGGGTGCATGCTGGAACCTGAAGTCAAAGTACCTAAGCCCACTGAGAAAGGGCAGAGAACTGGGGCATGCTTGAACCTGAAGTCAAAGTACCTAAGCCCACTGAGAAAAGGCAGAGAACTGGGGCATGCTTGAACCTGAAGTCAAAGTACCTAAGTCCACTGAGAAAGGGCAGAGAACTGGGGTATGCTGGAACCTGAAGTCAAAATTCCTAAGCACACAGAGAAAGGGAAGAGAACTGTGGCATGACGGAACCTGAAGTCAAAGTTCCTAAGCACACTGAGAAAGAGGAGAGAACGGGGGCATGCTGGAACCTGAAGTCAAAGTTCCTAAGCACACTGAGAAAGAGGAGAGAACGGGGGCATGCAGGAACCTGAAGTCAAAGTACCTAAGCACACTGAGAAAGGGCAGAGAACTGGGGCATGCTTGAACCTGAAGTCAAAATTCCTAAGCACAATGAGAAAGGGCAGAGAACTGGGCATGCTGGAACCTGAAGTCAAAGTTCCTAGGCACACTGAGAAAGGGCAGATAACTGGGGCATGCTGGAACCTGAAGGCAAAGTTCCTAAGCACACTGAGAAAGGGCAGAGAACTTGGCATGCTGGAACCTGAAGTAAAAGTTCATAAGCACACTGAGAAAGGGAATACTACTGGGGCATGCTGGAACCTGAAGTCAAAGTTCATAAGCACACTGAGAAAGGGAAGAGAACTGGGGCATGCTGGAACCTGAAGTCAAAGTTCCTAAGCCCACAGAGAAAGGGAAGAGAACTGTGGCATGACAGAACCTGAAGTCAAAGTTCCTAAGCACACTGAGAAAGGGAAGAGAACTGGGGCACCTGGAACCTGAAGTCAATGTTCCTAAGCACAATGAGAAAGGGAAGAGAACTGGGGCATGCTGGAACCTAAAGCCAAAGTTCCTAAGCAAACTGAGAAAGGCAATATTACTGGAGCATGCTGGAACCTGAAGTCAAAGTTCATAAGCACACTCAGAAAGGGAAGAGAACTGGGGCATGCTGGAACCTGAAGTCAAAGTTCCTAAGCACACAGAGAAAGGGAAGAGAACTGTGGCATGACGGAACCTGAAGTCAAAGTTCCTAAGCAAACTGAGAAAGGGAATAGTACTGGGGCATGCTGGAACCTGAAGTCAAACTTCCTAAGCACACTGAGAAAGAGGAGAGAACGGGTGCATGCTGGAACCTGAAGTCAAAGTACCTAAGCCCACTGAGAAAGGGCAGAGAACTGGGGCATGCTTGAACCTGAAGTCAAAGTACCTAAGCCCACTGAGAAAGGGCAGAGAACTGGGGCATGCTTGAACCTGAAGTCAAAGTACCTAAGTCCACTGAGAAAGGGCAGAGAACTGGGGTATGCTGGAACCTGAAGTCAAAATTCCTAAGCACACAGAGAAAGGGAAGAGAACTGTGGCATGACGGAACCTGAAGTCAAAGTTCCTAAGCACACTGAGAAAGAGGAGAGAACGGGGACATGCTGGAACCTGAAGTCAAAGTTCCTAAGCACACTGAGAAAGAGGAGAGAACGGGGGCATGCAGGAACCTGAAGTCAAAGTACCTAAGCACACTGAGAAAGGGCAGAGAACTGGGGCATGCTTGAACCTGAAGTCAAAATTCCTAAGCACAATGAGAAAGGGCAGAGAACTGGGCATGCTGGAACCTGAAGTCAAAGTTCCTAGGCACACTGAGAAAGGGCAGATAACTGGGGCATGCAGGAACCTGAAGGCAAAGTTCCTAAGCACACTGAGAAAGGGCAGAGAACTTGGCATGCTGGAACCTGAAGTAAAAGTTCATAAGCACACTGAGAAAGGGAATACTACTGGGGCATGCTGGAACCTGAAGTCAAAGTTCATAAGCACACTGAGAAAGGGAAGAGAACTGGGGCATGCTGGAACCTGAAGTCAAAGTTCCTAAGCCCACAGAGAAAGGGAAGAGAACTGTGGCATGACAGAACCTGAAGTCAAAGTTCCTAAGCACACTGAGAAAGGGAAGAGAACTGGGGCACCTGGAACCTGAAGTCAATGTTCCTAAGCACACTGAGAAAGGGAAGAGAACTGGGGCATGCTGGAACCTAAAGCCAAAGTTCCTAAGCAAACTGAGAAAGGCAATATTACTGGAGCATGCTGGAACCTGAAGTCAAAGTTCATAAGCACACTCAGAAAGGGAAGAGAACTGGGGCATGCTGGAACCTGAAGTCAAAGTTCCTAAGCACACAGAGAAAGGGAAGAGAACTGTGGCATGACGGAACCTGAAGTCAAAGTTCCTAAGCACACTGAGAAAGGGAAGAGAACTGGGGCACCTGGAACCTGAAGTCAATGTTCCTAAGCACACTGAGAAAGGGAATAGTACTCGGGCACGCTGGAACCTGACGTCAACTTTCCTAAGCACACTGAGAAAGGGCAGAGAACTGGGACATGCTGGAACCTCAAGTTAAAGTTCCTAAGCACAATGAGAAAGTGGAGAGAACTAGGGCATGCTGGAACCTGACATCAACGTTCCTAAGCACACTGAGAAGAGGAAGAGAACTGGGGCATGCTGAAACCTAAAGCCAAAGTTCCTAAGCACACTGAGAAAGGGCAGAGAACTGGGACATGCTGGAACCTCAAGTTAAAGTTCCTAAGCACAATGAGAAAGTGGAGAGAACTGGGGCATGCTGGAACCTGACGTCAACGTTCCGAAGCACACTGAGAAGAGGAAGATAACTGGGGCATGCTGGAACCTAAAGTCAAAGTTCCTAAGCACACTGAGAAAGGGACTAGAACTGGGGCACGCTGGAACCTGAAGTCAAAGTTCCTAAGCACACTGAGAAAGGGAATAGTACTGGGGCATGCTGGAACCTGAAGTCAAACTTCCAAAGCACACTGAGAAAGAGGAGAGAACGGGCGCATGCTGGAACCTGAAGTCAAAGTACCTAAGCCCACTGAGAAAGGGCAGAGAACTGGGGCATGCTTGAACCTGAAGTCAAAGTACCTAGGCCCACTGAGAAAGGGCAGAGAACTGGGGCATGCTTGAACCTGAAGTCAAAGTACCGAAGTCCACTGAGAAAGGGCAGAGAACTGGGGCATGCTGGAACCTGAAGTCAAAGTTCCTAAGCACACAGAGAAAGGGAAGAGAACTGTGGCATGACGGAACCTGAAGTCAAAGTTCCTAAGCACACAGAGAAAGGGAAGAGAACTGTGGCATGCTGGAGCCTGAAGTCAAAGTTCGTAACCAAACTGAGAAAGGGAAGAGAACTAGGGCATGCTGGAGCCTGAAGTCAAAGTTCCAGAACACATTGAGGAAGTGAAGAGAACTGGGGCATGCTGGAACTTGTAGTGAAAGTTCCTGAACACATTGAGAAAGGGCAGAGAACTGGGCATGCTGAGACCTGAAGTCAAAGTTCCTAAGCACACTGAAAAAAGGAAGAGAACTGGGGCACGCTGGGACCTGGAGTCAAAGTTCCCAAGCACACTGAGAAAGGGAATAGTACTGTGCATGCTGGAACCTGAAGTCAAAGTTCATAAGCAAACTGAGAAAGGGAATAGTACAGGGGCATGCTGGAACCTGGAGTCAAAGTTCATAAGCACACTGAGAAAGGGAAGAGAACTGGGGCATGCTGGAACCTGAAGTCAAAGTTCCTAAGCACACAGAGAAAGTGAAGAGAACTGTGGCATGACGGAACCTGAAGTCAAAGTTCCTAAGCACACTGAGAAAGGGAAGAGAACTGGGGCACCTGGAACCCAAAGTCAATGTTCCTAAGCACACTGAGAAAGGGAAGAGAACTGGGGCATGCTGGAACCTGAAGTAAAAGTTCCTAAGCACACTGAGAAAGAGGAGAGAACGGGGGCATGTTGGAACCTGAATTCAAAGTACCTAAGCACACTGAGAAAGGGTAGAGAACTGGGCATGCTGGAACCTGAAGTCAAAGTTCCTAGGCACACTGTGAAAGGGCAGAGAACTGGGGCATGCTGGAACCTGAAGGCAAAGTTCCTAAGCACACTGAGAAAGGGCAGAGAACTGGGGCATGCTGAGACCTGAAGTCAAAGTTCCTAAGCACACTGAAAAAAGGAAGAGAACTGGGGCACGCTGGGACCTGGAGTCAAAGTTCCCAAGCACACTGAGAAAGGGAATAGTACTGTGCATGCTGGAACCTGAAGTCAACGTTCCTAAGCACACTGAGAAAGAGGAGAGAACGGGGGCATGCTGGAACCTGAAGTCAAAGTTCCTAAGCACACTGAGAAAGAGGAGAGAACGGGGGCATGCAGGAACCTGAAGTCAAAGTACCTAAGCACACTGAGAAAGGGCAGAGAACTGGGGCATGCTTGAACCTGAAGTCAAAATTCCTAAGCACAATGAGAAAGGGCAGAGAACTGGGCATGCTGGAACCTGAAGTCAAAGTTCCTAGGCACACTGAGAAAGGGCAGATAACTGGGGCATGCTGGAACCTGAAGGCAAAGTTCCTAAGCACACTGAGAAAGGGCAGAGAACTGGGCATGCTGGAACCTGAAGTAAAAGTTCATAAGCACACTGAGAAAGGGAATACTACTGGGGCATGCTGGAACCTGAAGTCAAAGTTCATAAGCACACTGAGAAAGGGAAGAGAACTGGGGCATGCTTGAACCTGAAGTCAAAGTACCTAGGCCCACTGAGAAAGGGAAGAGAACTGTGGCATGACGGAACCTGAAGTCAAAGTTCCTAAGCACACTGAGAAAGGGAAGAGAACTGGGGCACCTGGAACCTGAAGTCAATGTTCCTAAGCACACTGAGAAAGGGAAGAGAACTGGGGCATGCTGGAACCTAAAGCCAAAGTTCCTAAGCAAACTGAGAAAGGCAATATTACTGGGGCATGCTGGAACCTGAAGTCAAAGTTCATAAGCACACTCAGAAAGGGAAGAGAACTGGGGCATGCTGGAACCTGAAGTCAAAGTTCCTAAGCACACAGAGAAAGAGAAGAGAACTGTGGCATGACGGAACCTGAAGTCAAAGTTCCTAAGCACACTGAGAAAGGGAAGAGAACTGGGGCACCTGGAACCTGAAGTCAATGTTCCTAAGCACACTGAGAAAGGGAATAGTACTCGGGCACGCTGGAACCTGACGTCAACTTTCCTAAGCACACTGAGAAAGGGCAGAGAACTGGGACATGCTGGAACCTCAAGTTAAAGTTCCTAAGCACAATGAGAAAGTGGAGAGAACTGGGGCATGCTGGAACCTGACATCAACGTTCGTAAGCACACTGAGAATAGGAAGAGAACTGGGGCATGCTGGAACCTAAAGCCAAAGTTCCTAAGCACACTGAGAAAGGGCAGAGAACTGGGACATGCTGGAACCTCAAGTTAAAGTTCCTAAGCACAATGAGAAAGTGGAGAGAACTGGGGCATGCTGGAACCTGACGTCAACGTTCCGAAGCACACTGAGAAGAGGAAGAGAACTGGGGCATGCTGGAACCTAAAGCCAAAGTTCCTAAGCACACTGAGAAAGGGAAGAGAACTGGGGCACGCTGGAACCTGAAGTCAAAGTTCCTAAGCACACTGAAAAAGGGACGAGAACTGGGGCACGCTGGAACCTGAAGTCAAAGTTCCTAAGCACACTGAGAAAGGGAATAGTACTGGGGCATGCTGGAACCTGAAGTAAAACTTCCTAAGCACAATGAGAAAGAGGAGAGAACGGGTGCATGCTGGAACCTGAATTCAAAGTACCTAAGCCCACTGAGAAAGGGCAGAGAACTGGGGTATGCTGGAACCTGAAGTCAAAATTCCTAGGCACACAGAGAAAGGGAAGAGAACTGTGGCATGACGGAACCTGAAGTCAAAGTTCCTAAGCACACTGAGAAAGAGGAGAGAACGGGGGCATGCTGGAACCTGAAGTCAAAGTTCCTAAGCACACTGAGAAAGAGGAGAGAACGGGGGCATGCAGGAACCTGAAGTCAAAGTACCTAAGCACACTGAGAAAGGGCAGAGAACTGGGGCATGCTTGAACCTGAAGTCAAAATTCCTAAGCACAATGAGAAAGGGCAGAGAACTGGGCATGCTGGAACCTGAAGTCAAAGTTCCTAGGCACACTGAGAAAGGGCAGATAACTGGGGCATGCTGGAACCTGAAGGCAAAGTTCCTAAGCACACTGAGAAAGGGAATACTACTGGGGCATGCTGGAACCTGAAGTCAAAGTTCATAAGCACACTGAGAAAGGGAAGAGAACTGGGGCATGCTGGAACCTGAAGTCAAAGTTCCTAAGCCCACAGAGAAAGGGAAGAGAACTGTGGCATGACGGAACCTGAAGTCAAAGTTCCTAAGCACACTGAGAAAGGGAAGAGAACTGGGGCACCTGGAACCTGAAGTCAATGTTCCTAAGCACACTGAGAAAGGGAAGAGAACTGGGGCATGCTGGAACCTAAAGCCAAAGTTCCTAAGCAAACTGAGAAAGGCAATATTACTGGGGCATGCTGGAACCTGAAGTCAAAGTTCATAAGCACACTCAGAAAGGGAAGAGAACTGGGGCATGCTGGAACCTGAAGTCAAAGTTCCTAAGCACACAGAGAAAGGGAAGAGAACTGTGGCATGACGGAACCTGAAGTCAAAGTTCCTAAGCACACTGAGAAAGGGAAGAGAACTGGGGCACCTGGAACCTGAAGTCAATGTTCCTAAGCACACTGAGAAAGGGAATAGTACTCGGGCACGCTGGAACCTGACGTCAACTTTCCTAAGCACACTGAGAAAGGGCAGAGAACTGGGACATGCTGGAACCTCAAGTTAAAGTTCCTAAGCACAATGAGAAAGTGGAGAGAACTGGGGCATGCTGGAACCTGACATCAACGTTCCTAAGCACACTGAGAAGAGGAAGAGAACTGGGGCATGCTGAAACCTAAAGCCAAAGTTCCTAAGCACACTGAGAAAGGGCAGAGAACTGGGACATGCTGGAACCTCAAGTTAAAGTTCCTAAGCACAATGAGAAAGTGGAGAGAACTGGGGCATGCTGGAACCTGACGTCAACGTTCCGAAGCACACTGAGAAGAGGAAGAGAACTGGGGCATGCTGGAACATAAAGCCAAAGTTCCTAAGCACACTGAGAAAGGGAAGAGAACTGGGGCACGCTGGAACCTGAAGTCAAAGTTCCTAAGCACACTGAGAAAGGGAATAGTACTGGGGCATGCTGGAACCTGAAGTCAAACTTCCTAAGCACACTGAGAAAGAGGAGAGAACGGGTGCATGCTGGAACCTGAAGTCAAAGTACCTAAGCCCACTGAGAAAGGGCAGAGAACTGGGGCATGCTTGAACCTGAAGTCAAAGTACCTAAGCCCACTGAGAAAGGTCAGAGAACTGGGGCATGCTTGAACCTGAAGTCAAAGTACCTAAGTCCACTGAGAAAGGGCAGAGAACTGGGGTATGCTGGAACCTGAAGTCAAAATTCCTAAGCACACAGAGAAAGGGAAGAGAACTGTGGCATGACGGAACCTGAAGTCAAAGTTCCTAAGCACACAGAGAAAGGGAAGAGAACTGTGGCATGCTGGAGCCTGAAGTCAAAGTTCCTAACCAAACTGAGAAAGGGAATAGTACTGGGGCATGCTGGAACCTGAAGTCAAACTTCCTAAGCACACTGAGAAAGAGGAGAGAACGGGTGCATGCTGGAACCTGAATTCAAAGTACCTAAGCCCACTGAGAAAGGGCAGAGAACTGGGGTATGCTGGAACCTGAAGTCAAAATTCCTAAGCACACAGAGAAAGGGAAGAGAACTGTGGCATGACGGAACCTGAAGTCAAAGTTCCTAAGCACACTGAGAAAGAGGAGAGAACGGGGGCATGCTGGAACCTGAAGTCAAAGTTCCTAAGCACACTGAGAAAGAGGAGAGAACGGGGGCATGCAGGAACCTGAAGTCAAAGTACCTAAGCACACTGAGAAAGGGCAGAGAACTGGGGCATGCTTGAACCTGAAGTCAAAATTCCTAAGCACAATGAGAAAGGGCAGAGAACTGGGCATGCTGGAACCTGAAGTCAAAGTTCCTAGGCACACTGAGAAAGGGCAGATAACTGGGGCATGCTGGAACCTGAAGGCAAAGTTCCTAAGCACACTGAGAAAGGGAATACTACTGGGGCATGCTGGAACCTGAAGTCAAAGTTCATAAGCACACTGAGAAAGGGAAGAGAACTGGGGCATGCTGGAACCTGAAGTCAAAGTTCCTAAGCCCACAGAGAAAGGGAAGAGAACTGTGGCATGACGGAACCTGAAGTCAAAGTTCCTAAGCACACTGAGAAAGGGAAGAGAACTGGGGCACCTGGAACCTGAAGTCAATGTTCCTAAGCACACTGAGAAAGGGAAGAGAACTGGGGCATGCTGGAACCTAAAGCCAAAGTTCCTAAGCAAACTGAGAAAGGCAATATTACTGGGGCATGCTGGAACCTGAAGTCAAAGTTCATAAGCACACTCAGAAAGGGAAGAGAACTGGGGCATGCTGGAACCTGAAGTCAAAGTTCCTAAGCACACAGAGAAAGGGAAGAGAACTGTGGCATGACGGAACCTGAAGTCAAAGTTCCTAAGCACACTGAGAAAGGGAAGAGAACTGGGGCACCTGGAACCTGAAGTCAATGTTCCTAAGCACACTGAGAAAGGGAATAGTACTCGGGCACGCTGGAACCTGACGTCAACTTTCCTAAGCACACTGAGAAAGGGCAGAGAACTGGGACATGCTGGAACCTCAAGTTAAAGTTCCTAAGCACAATGAGAAAGTGGAGAGAACTGGGGCATGCTGGAACCTGACATCAACGTTCCTAAGCACACTGAGAAGAGGAAGAGAACTGGGGCATGCTGAAACCTAAAGCCAAAGTTCCTAAGCACACTGAGAAAGGGCAGAGAACTGGGACATGCTGGAACCTCAAGTTAAAGTTCCTAAGCACAATGAGAAAGTGGAGAGAACTGGGGCATGCTGGAACCTGACGTCAACGTTCCGAAGCACACTGAGAAGAGGAAGAGAACTGGGGCATGCTGGAACCTAAAGCCAAAGTTCCTAAGCACACTGAGAAAGGGAAGAGAACTGGGGCACGCTGGAACCTGAAGTCAAAGTTCCTAAGCACACTGAGAAAGGGAATAGTACTGGGGCATGCTGGAACCTGAAGTCAAACTTCCTAAGCACACTGAGAAAGAGGAGAGAACGGGTGCATGCTGGAACCTGAAGTCAAAGTACCTAAGCCCACTGAGAAAGGGCAGAGAACTGGGGCATGCTTGAACCTGAAGTCAAAGTACCTAAGCCCACTGAGAAAGGTCAGAGAACTGGGGCATGCTTGAACCTGAAGTCAAAGTACCTAAGTCCACTGAGAAAGGGCAGAGAACTGGGGTATGCTGGAACCTGAAGTCAAAATTCCTAAGCACACAGAGAAAGGGAAGAGAACTGTGGCATGACGGAACCTGAAGTCAAAGTTCCTAAGCACACAGAGAAAGGGAAGAGAACTGTGGCATGCTGGAGCCTGAAGTCAAAGTTCCTAACCAAACTGAGAAAGGGAAGAGAACTGGGGCATGCTGGAGCCTGAAGTCAAAGTTCCAGAACACATTGAGGAAGGGAAGAGAACTGGGGCATGCTGGAACTTATAGTGAACGTTCCTGAACACATTGAGAAAGGGAGGAGTACTGGGGCATGCTGGAACTTGTAGTGAAATTTCCTGAGCACACTGAGAAAGGGCAGAGAACTGGGCACGCTGGAACCTGAAGTCAAATTTCATAAGCACACTGAGAAAGGGAAGAGAACTGGGGCATGCTGGAACCTGAATTCAAAGTTCCTAAGCACACAGAGAAAGGGAAGAGAACTGTGGCATGACGGAACCTGAAGTCAAAGTTCCTAAGCACACTGAGAAAGGGAAGAGAACTGGGGCACCTGGAACCTAAAGTCAATGTTCCTAAGCACACTGAGAAAGGGAAGAGAACTAGGGCATGCTGGAACCTGAAGTAAAAGTTCCTAAGCACACTGAGAAAGAGGAGAGAACAGGGGCATGTTGGAACCTGAATTCAAAGTACCTAAGCACACTGAGAAAGGGCAGAGAACTGGGGCATGCTTGAACCTGAAGTCAAAATTCCTAAGCACAATGAGAAAGGGCAGAGAACTGGGGCATGATGAGACCTGAAGTCAAAGTTCCTAAGCACACAGAAAAAAGTAAGAGAACTGGGGCACGCTGTTACCTGGAGTCAAAGTTCCCAAGCACACTGAGAAAGGGAATAGTACTGGGGAATGCTGGAACCTGAAGTCAAAGTTCCTAAGCACACTGAGAAAGGGCAGAGAACTGGGCATGCTGGAACCTGAAGTCAAAGTTCATAAGCACACTGAGAAAGGGAAGAGAACTGGGGCATGCTGGAATCTGAAGTCAAAGTTCCTAAGCACACAGAGAAAGGGAAGAGAACTGTGGCATGACGGAACCTGAAGTCAAAGTTCATAAGCACACTGAGAAAGGGAAGAGAACTGGAGCACCTGGAACCTGAAGTCAATGTTCCTAAGCACACTGAGAAAGGGAAGAGAACTGGGGCACGCTGGAACCTAAAGCCAAAGTTCCTAAGCACACTGAGAAAGGAAAGAGAACTGGGGCACCTGGAACCGAAAGCCAAAGTTCCTAAGCACACTGAGACAGGGAATAGTACTCGGGCACGCTGGAACCTGACATCAACGTTCCTAAGCACACTGAGAAAGGGCAGAGAACTGGGACATGCTGGAACTTGAAGTTAACGTTCCTAAGCACACTGAGAAACGGACGAGAACTGGGGCACGCTGGAACCTGAAGTCAAAGTTCCTAAGCACACTGAGAAAGGGAAGACAATAGGACACGCTGGAACCTGATGTCAACGTTCCTAAGCACACTGAGAAAGGGCAGAGAACTGGGACATGCTGGAACCTGAAGTTAAAGTTCCTAAGCACACTGAGAAAGGGACGAGAGCTGGGGCACACTGAAACCTGAAGTCAAAGTTCCTAAGCACACTTAGAAAGGGAATAGTACTCGGGCATGCTGGAACCTGACGTCAACGTTCCTAAGCACACTGAGAACAGGCAGAGAACTGGGGCATGCTTGAACCTGAAGTCAAAATTCCTAAGCACAATGAGAAAGGGCAGAGAACTGGGCATGCTGGAACCTGAAGTCAAAGTTCCTAGGCACACTGAGAAAGGGCAGGGAACTGGGGCATGGTGTAACCTGAAGGCAAAGTTCCTAAGCACACTGAGAAAGGGCAGAGAACTGGGGCATGCTGAGACCTGAAGTCAAAGTTCCTAAGCACTCTGAAAAAAGGAAGAGAACTGGGGCACGCTGGGACCTGGAGTCAAAGTTCCTAAGCACACTGAGAAAGGGAAGAGAACTGGAGCACCTGGAACCTGAAGTCAATGTTCCTAAGCACACTGAGAAAGGGAAGAGAACTGTGGCATGCTGGAACCTGAAGTCAAAGTTCATAAGCACACTGAGAAAGGGAAGCGAACTGGGGCATGCTGGAACCTGAAGTCAAAGTTCCTTAGCACACAGAGAAAGGGAAGAGAACAGTGGCTGGACGGAACCTGAAGTCAAAGTTCCTAAGCACACTGAGAAAGGGAAGAGAACTGGGGCACCTGGAACCTGAAGTCAATGCTCCTAAGCACACTGAGAAAGGGAAGAGAACTGGGGCATGCTGGAACCTAAAGCCAAAGTTCCTAAGCACACTGAGAAAGGGAATAGTACTGGGGCATGCTGGAACCTGAAGTCAAAGTTCATAAGCACACTGAGAAAGGGAAGAGAACTGGGGCATGCTGGAACCTGTCGTCAACATTCCTAAGCACACTGAGAAAGGGCAGAGAACTGGGACATGCTGGAACCTGAAGTTAAAGTTCCTAAGCACACTGAGAAGAGGAAGAGAACTGGGGCATGCTGGAACCTAAAGCCAAAGTTCCTATGCACACTGAGAAAGGGAAGAGAATGGGGCATGCTGGAACCTGACATCAAAGTTCCTAAGCACAATGAGAAAGTGGAGAGAACTGGGGCATGCTGGAACCTGACATTAACGTTCCTAAGCACACTGAGAAGAGGAAGAGAACTGGGGCATGCTGGAACCTAAAGCCAAAGTTCCTAAGCACACTGAGAAAGGGATGAGAACTGGGGCACGCTGGAACCTGAAGTCAAAGTTCCTAAGCACACTGAGAAAGGGACAAGAACTGGGGCACGCTGGAACCTGAAGTCAAAGTTCCTAAGCACACTGAGAAAGGGAATAGTACTGGGGCATGCTGGAACCTGAAGTCAAACTTCCTAAGCACACTGAGAAAGAGGAGAGAACGGGTGCATGCTGGAACCTGAAGTCAAAGTACCTAAAACCACTGAGAAAGGGCGGAGAACTGGGACATGCTTGAACCTGAAGTCAAAGCACCTAAGCCCACTGAGAAAGGGCAGAGAACTGGGGCATGCTTGAACCTGAAGTCAAAGTACCTAAGCCCACTGAGAAAGGGCAGAGAACTGGGGCATGCTTGAACCTGAAGTCAAAGTACCTAAGCCCACTGAGAAAGGGCAGAGAACTGGGGCATGCTGGAACCTGAAGTCAAAGTTCCTAAGCACACAGAGAAAGGGAAGAGAACTGTGGCATGACGGAACCTGAAGTCAAAGTTCCTAACCAAACTGAGAAAGGGAAGAGAACTGGGGCATGCTGGAGCCTGAAGTCAAAGTTCCAGAACACATTGAGGAAGGGAAGAGAACTGGGGCATGCTGGAACTTGTAGTGAAAGTTCCTGAACACATTGAGAAAGGGAATAGTACTGGGGCATGCTGGAACTTGTAGTGAAAGTTCCTGAGCACACTGAGAAAGGGCAGAGAACTGGGCATGCTGGAACCTGAAGTCAAATTTCATAAGCACACTGAGAAAGGGAAGAGAACTGAGGCATGCTGGAACCTGAAGTCAAAGTTCCTAAGCACACAGAGAAAGGGAAGAGAACTGTTGCATGACGGAACCTGAAGTCAAAGTTCCTAAGCACACTGAGAAAGGGAAGAGAACTGGGGCACCTGGAACCTAAAGTCAATGTTCCTAAGCACACTGAGAAAGGGAAGAGAACTGGGGCATGCTGGAACCTGAAGTAAAAGTTCCTAAGCACACTGAGAAAGAGGAGAGAACGGGGGCATGCTGGAACCTGAAGTCAAAGTACCTAAGCACACTGAGAAAGGGCAGAGAACTGGGGCACGCTGGAACCTAAAGCCAAAGTTCCTAGGCACACTGAGAAAGGGAAGAGAACTGGACAACGCTGGAACCTGACTTCAACGTTCCTAAGCACACTGAGAAAGGGAATAGTACTGGGGCATGCTGGAACTTGTAGTGAAAGTTCCTGAGCACACTGAGAAAGGGCAGAGAACTGGGGCATGCTGGAGCCTGAAGTCAAAGTTCCTAACCAAACTGAGAAAGGGAAGAAAACTGGGGCATGCTGGAGCCTGAAGTCAAAGTTCCAGAACACATTGAGGAAGGGAAGAGAACTGGGGCATGCTGGAACTTATAGTGAAAGTTCCTGAACACATTGAGAAAGGGAGGAGTACTGGGGCATGCTGGAACTTGTAGTGAAATTTCCTGAGCACACTGAGAAAGGGCAGAGAACTGGGCATGCTGGAACCTGAAGTCAAATTTCATAAGCACACTGAGAAAGGGAAGAGAACTGGGGCATGCTGGAACCTGAAGTCAAAGTTCCTAAGCACACAGAGAAAGGGAAGAGAACTGTGGCATGACGGAACCTGAAGTCAAAGTTCCTAAGCACACTGAGAAAGGGAAGAGAACTAGGGCATGCTGGAACCTGAAGTAAAAGTTCCTAAGCCCACTGAGAAAGAGGAGAGAACGGGGGCATGTTGGAACCTGAATTCAAAGTACCTAAGCACACTGAGAAAGGGCAGAGAACTGGGGCATGCTTGAACCTGAAGTCAAAATTCCTAAGCACAATGAGAAAGGGCAGAGAACTGGGGCATGATGAGACCTGAAGTCAAAGTTCCTAAGCACACAGAAAAAAGTAAGAGAACTGGGGCACGCTGTTACCTGGAGTCAAAGTTCCCAAGCACACTGAGAAAGGGAATAGTACTGGGGAATGCTGGAACCTGAAGTCAAAGTTCCTAAGCACACTGAGAAAGGGCAGAGAACTGGGCATGCTGGAACCTGAAGTCAAAGTTCATAAGCACACTGAGAAAGGGAAGAGAACTGGGGCATGCTGGAATCTGAAGTCAAAGTTCCTAAGCACACAGAGAAAGGGAAGAGAACTGTGGCATGACGGAACCTGAAGTCAAAGTTCATAAGCACACTGAGAAAGGGAAGAGAACTGGGGCACCTGGAACCTGAAGTCAATGTTCCTAAGCACACTGAGAAAGGGAAGAGAACTGGGGCACGCTGGAACCTAAAGCCAAAGTTCCTAAGCACACTGAGAAAGGAAAGAGAACTGGGGCACCTGGAACCGAAAGCCAAAGTTCCTAAGCACACTGAGACAGGGAATAGTACTCGGGCACGCTGGAACCTGACATCAACGTTCCTAAGCACACTGAGAAAGGGCAGAGAACTGGGACATGCTGGAACTTGAAGTTAAAGTTCCTAAGCACACTGAGAAAGGGACGAGAACTGGGGCACGCTGGAACCTGAAGTCAAAGTCCCTAAGCACACTGAGAAAGGGAAGACAATAGGACACGCTGGAACCTGATGTCAACGTTCCTAAGCACACTGAGAAAGGGCAGAGAACTGGGACATGATGGAACCTGAAGTTAAAGTTCCTAAGCACACTAAGAAAGGAACGAGAGCTGGGGCACACTGAAACCTGAAGTCAAAGTTCCTAAGCACACTTAGAAAGGGAATAGTACTCGGGCATGCTGGAACCTGACGTCAACGTTCCTAAGCACACTGAGAACAGGCAGAGAACTGGGGCATGCTTGAACCTGAAGTCAAAATTCCTAGGCACACTGAGAAAGGGCAGGGAACTGGGGCATGGTATAACCTGAAGGCAAAGTTCCTAAGCACACTGAGAAAGGGCAGAGAACTGGGCATGCTGAGACCTGAAGTCAAAGTTCCTAAGCACTCTGAAAAAGGAAGAGAACTGGGGCACGCTGGGACCTGGAGTCAAAGTTCCTAAGCACACTGAGAAAGGGAAGAGAACTGGAGCACCTGGAACCTGAAGTCAATGTTCCTAAGCACACTGAGAAAGGGAAGAGAACTGTGGCATGCTGGAACCTGAAGTCAAAGTTCATAAGCACACTGAGAAAGGGAAGAGAACTGGGGCATGCTGGAACCTGAAGTCAAAGTTCCTTAGCACACAGAGAAAGGGAAGAGAACAGTGGCTGGACGGAACCTGAAGTCAAAGTTCCTAAGCACACTGAGAAAGGTAAGAGAACTGGGGCACCTGGAACCTGAAGTCAATGCTCCTAAGCACACTGAGAAAGGGAAGAGAACTGGGGCATGCTGGAACCTAAAGCCAAAGTTCCTAAGCACACTGAGAAAGGGAATAGTACTGGGGCATGCTGGAACCTGAAGTCAAAGTTCATAAGCACACTGAGAAAGGGAAGAGAACTGGGGCATGCTGGAACCTGTCGTCAACATTCCTAAGCACACTGAGAAAAGGCAGAGAACTGGGACATGCTGGAACCTGAAGTTAAAGTTCCTAAGCACACTGAGAAGAGGAAGAGAACTGGGGCATGCTGGAACCTAAAGCCAAAGTTCCTATGCACACTGAGAAAGGGAAGAGAATGGGGCATGCTGGAACCTGACATCAAAGTTCCTAAGCACAATGAGAAAGTGGAGAGAACTGGGGCATGCTGGAACCTGACGTTAACGTTCCTAAGCACACTGAGAAGAGGAAGAGAACTGGGGCATGCTGGAACCTAAAGCCAAAGTTCCTAAGCACACTGAGAAAGGGATGAGAACTGGGGCACGCTGGAACCTGAAGTCAAAGTTCCTAAGCACACTGAGAAAGGGACGAGAACTGGGGCACGCTGGAACCTGAAGTCAAAGTTCCTAAGCACACTGAGAAAGGGAATAGTACTGGGGCATGCTGGAACCTGAAGTCAAACTTCCTAAGCACACTGAGAAAGAGGAGAGAACGGGTGCATGCTGGAACCTGAAGTCAAAGTACCTAAAACCACTGAGAAAGGGCGGAGAACTGGGACATGCTTGAACCTGAAGTCAAAGCACCTAAGCCCACTGAGAAAGGGCAGAGAACTGGGGCATGCTTGAACCTGAAGTCAAAGTACCTAAGCCCACTGAGAAAGGGCAGAGAACTGGGGCATGCTTGAACCTGAAGTCAAAGTACCTAAGCCCACTGAGAAAGGGCAGAGAACTGGGGCATGCTGGAACCTGAAGTCAAAGTTCCTAAGTACACAGAGAAAGGGAAGAGAACTGTGGCATGACGGAACCTGAAGTCAAAGTTCCTAACCAAACTGAGAAAGGGAAGAGAACTGGGGCATGCTGGAGCCTGAAGTCAAAGTTCCAGAACACATTGAGGAAGGGAAGAGAACTGGGGCATGCTGGAACTTGTAGTGAAAGTTCCTGAACACATTGAGAAAGGGAATAGTACTGGGTCATGCTGGAACTTGTAGTGAAAGTTCCTGAGCACACTGAGAAAGGGCAGAGAACTGGGCATGCTGGAACCTGAAGTCAAATTTCATAAGCACACTGAGAAAGGAAAGAGAACTGAGGCATGCTGGAACCTGAAGTCAAAGTTCCTAAGCACACAGAGAAAGGGAAGAGAACTGTGGCATGACGGAACCTGAAGTCAAAGTTCCTAAGCACACTGAGAAAGGGAAGAGAACTGGGGCACCTGGAACCTAAAGTCAATGTTCCTAAGCACACTGAGAAAGGGAAGAGAACTGGGGCATGCTGGAACCTGAAGTAAAAGTTCCTAAGCACACTGAGAAAGAGGAGAGAACGGGGGCATGCTGGAACCTGAAGTCAAAGTACCTAAGCACACTGAGAAAGGGCAGAGAACTGGGGCACGCTGGAACCTAAAGCCAAAGTTCCTAGGCACACTGAGAAAGGGAAGAGAACTGGACCACGCTGGAACCTGACTTCAACGTTCCTAAGCACACTGAGAAAGGGAATAGTACTGGGGCATGCTGGAACTTGTAGTGAAAGTTCCTGAGCACACTGAGAAAGGGCAGAGAACTGGGCATGCTGGAACCTGAAGTCAAATTTCATAAGCACACTGAGAAAGGGAAGAAAACTGGGGCATGCTGGAACCTGAAGTCAAAGTTCCTAAGCACACTGAGAAAGGGCAGAGAACTGGGACATGCTGGAACCTGAAGTCAAAGTTCCTAGGCACACTGAGAAAGGGAAGAGAACTGGACCACGCTGGAACCTGACTTCAACGTTCCTAAGCACACTGAGAAAGGGACGAGAACTGGGGCACGCTGGAACCTGAAGTCAAAGTCCCTAAGCACACTGAGAAAGGGCAGAGAACTGGGACATGCTGGAACCTGAAGTCAAAGTTCCTAAGCACACTGAGAAAGTGTAGAGAACTGTGGCACGCTGGAACCTAAAGCCAAAGTTCCTAAGCACACTGAGAAAGGGCAGAGAACTGGGACATGCTGGAACCTGAAGTCAAAGTTCCTAAGCACACTGAGAAAGGGAATAGTACTGGGGCATGGTGGAATCTGAAGCCAAACTTCCTAAGCACACTGAGAAAGGGATTAGTACTGGGGCATGCTGGAACCTGAAGTCAAAGTTCCTAAGCACACTGAAAAAAGGAAGAGAACTGGTGCACACTGGGACCTGCAGTCAAAGTTCCCAAGCACACTGAGAAAGGGAATAGTACTGTGCATGCTGGAACCTGAAGTCAAAGTTCCTAAGCACACTGAGAAAGAGGAGAGAACGGGGGTATGCTGGAACCTGAAGTCAAAGTTCCTAAGCACACTGAGAAAGAGGAGAGAACGGGGGCATGCAGGAACCTGAAGTCAAAGTACCTAAGCACACTGAGAAAGGGCAGATAACTGGGGCATGCTTGAACCTGAAGTCAAAATTCCTAAGCACAATGAGAAAGGGCAGAGAACTGGGCATGCTGGAACCTGAAGTCAAAGTTCCTAGGCACACTGAGAAAGGGCAGAGAACTGGGGCATGCTGCAACCTGAAGGCAAAGTTCCTAAGCACACTGAGAAAGGGCAGAAAACTGGGGCATGCTGAGACCTGAAGTCAAAGTTCCTAAGCACACTGAAAAAAGGAAGAGAACTTGGGCACGCTGGGACCTGGAGTCAAAGTTCCCAAGCATACTGAGAAAGGGAATAGTACTGTGGCATGACGGAACCTGAAGTCAAAGTTCCTAAGCACACAGAGAAAGGGAAGAGAACTGTGGCATGACGGAACCTGAAGTCAAAGTTCCTAAGCACACTGAGAAAGGGAAGAGAACTGGGGCACCTGGAACCTGAAGTCAATGTTCCTAAGCACACTGAGAAAGGGAAGAGGACTGGGGCATGCTGGAACCTAAAGCCAAAGTTCCTAAGCACACTGAGAAAGGGAATAGTACTGGGGCATGCTGGAACCTGAAGTCAAAGTTCATAAGCACACTGAGAAAGGGAAGAGAACTGGGGCATGCTGGAACCTGACGTCAACGTTCCTAAGCACACTGAGAAAGGGCAGAGAACTGGGACATGCTGGAACCTGAAGTTAAAGTTCCTAAGCACACTGAGAAAGGGACGAGAACTGGGGCACGCTGGAACCTTAAGTGAAAGTTCCTAAGCACACTGAGAAAGGGAATAGTACTGGGGCATGCTGGAACCTGAAGTCAAAGTTCCTAAGCACACTGAGAAAGAGGAGAGAACGGGGGCATGCAGGAACCTGAAGTCAAAGTACCTAAGCACACTGAGAAAGGGCAGATAACTGGGGCATGCTTGAACCTGAAGTCAAAATTCCTAAGCACAATGAGAAAGGGCAGAGAACTGGGCATGCTGGAACCTGAAGTCAAAGTTCCTAGGCACACTGAGAAAGGGCAGAGAACTGGGGCATGCTGGAACCTGAAGGCAAAGTTCCTAAGCACACTGAGAAAGGGCAGAAAACTGGGGCATGCTGAGACCTGAAGTCAAAGTTCCTAAGCACACTGAAAAAAGGAAGAGAACTGGGGCACGCTGGGACCTGGAGTCAAAGTTCCCAAGCACACTGAAAAAAGGAAGAGAACTGGGGCACGCTGGGACCTGAAGTCAAAGTTCCTAAGCACACTGAGAAAGAGGAGAGAACGGGGGCATGCTGGAACCTGAAGTCAAAGTTCCTAAGCACACTGAGAAAGAGGAGAGAACGGGGGCATGCAGGAACCTGAAGTCAAAGTACCTAAGCACACTGAGAAAGGGCAGATAACTGGGGCATGCTTGAACCTGAAGTCAAAATTCCTAAGCACAATGAGAAAGGGCAGAGAACTGGGCATGCTGGAACCTGAAGTCAAAGTTCCTAGGCACACTGAGGAAGGGCAGAGAACTGGGGCATGCTGGAACCTGAAGGCAAAGTTCCTAAGCACACTGAGAAAGGGCAGAAAACTGGGGCATGCTGAGACCTGAAGTCAAAGTTCCTAAGCACACTGAAAAAAGGAAGAGAACTGGGGCACGCTGGGACCTGGAGTCAAAGTTCCCAAGCACACTGAGAAAGGGAATAGTACTGTGGCATGACGGAACCTGAAGTCAAAATTCCTAAGCACACAGAGAAAGGGAAGAGAACTGTGGCATGACGGAACCTGAAGTCAAAGTTCCTAAGCACACTGAGAAAGGGAAGAGAACTGGGGCACCTAGAACCTGAAGTCAATGTTCCTAAGCACACTGAGAAAGGGAAGATGACTGGGGCATGCTGGAACCTAAAGCCAAAGTTCCTAAGCACACTGAGAAAGGGAATAGTACTGGGGCATGCTGGAACCTGAAGTCAAAGTTCATAAGCACACTGAGAAAGGGAAGAGAACTGGGGCATGCTGGAACCTGACGTCAACGTTCCTAAGCACACTGAGAAAGGGCAGAGAACTGGGACATGCTGGAACCTGAAGTTAAAGTTCCTAAGCACACTGAGAAAAGGACGAGAACTGGGGCACGCTGGAACCTTAAGTGAAAGTTCCTAAGCACACTGAGAAAGGGAATAGTACTGGGGCATGCTGGAACCTGAAGTCAAAGTTCCTAAGCACACTTAGAAAGGGAATAGTACTCGGGCACGCTGGAACCTGACGTCAACTTTCCTAAGCACACTGAGAAAGGGCAGAGAACTGGGACATGCTGGAACCTCAAGTTAAAGTTCCTAAGCACAATGAGAAAGTGGAGAGAACTGGGGCATGCTGGAACCTGATGTCAACATTCCTAAGCACACTGAGAAGAGGAAGAGAACTGGGGCATGCTGGAACCTGAAGTCAAAGTTCCTAAGCACACTGAGAAAGGGACGAGAACTGGGGCACGCTGGAACCTGAAGTCAAAGTTCCTAAGCACACTGAGAAAGGGAATAGTACTGGGGCATGCTGGAACCTGAAGTCAAACTTCCTAAGCACACTCAGAAATAGGAGAGAACGGGTGCATGCTGGAACCTGAAGTCAAAGTACCTAAGCCCACTGAGAAAGGGCAGAGAACTGGGGCATGCTTGAACCTGAAGTCAAAGTACCTAAGCCCACTGAGAAAGGGCAGAGAACTGGGGCATGCTTGAACCTGAAGTCAAAGTACCTAAGCCCACTGAGAAAGGGCAGAGAACTGGGGCATGCTTGAACCTGAAGTCAAAGTACCTAAGCCCACTGAGAAAGGGCAGAGAACTGGGGCATGCTTGAACCTGAAGTCAAAATTCCTAAGCACAATGAGAAAGGGAAGAGAACTGGGGCATGCTGGAACCTGAAGTCAAAGTTCCTAAGCACACTGAGAAAGAGGAGATAACGGGTGCATGCTGGAACCTGAAGTCAAAGTACCTAAGCCCACTGAGAAAGGGCAGAGAACTGGGGCATGCTTGAACCTGAAGTCAAAATTCCTAAGCACACTGAGAAAGGGCAATGAACTGGGGCATGCTGGAACCAGAAGGCAAAGTTCCTAAGCACACTGAGAAAGGGCAGAGAACTGGGGCATGCTGAGACCTGAAGTCAAAGTTCCTAAGCACACTGAAAAAAGGAAGAGAACTGGGGCACTCTGGGACCTGGAGTCAAAGTTCCCAAGCACACTGAGAAAGGAAATAGTACTGTGCATGCTGGAACCTGAAGTCAAAGTTCATAAGCACACTGAGAAAGGGAAGAGAACTGGGGCATGCTGGAACCTGAAGTCAAAGTTCCTAAGCACACAGAGAAAGGGAAGAGAACTGTGGCATGACGGAACCTGAAGTCAAAGTTCCTAAGCACACAGAGAAAGGGAAGAGAACTGTGGAATGCTGGAGCCTGAAGTCAAAGTTCCAGAACACATTGAGGAAGGGAAGAGAACTGGGGCATGCTGGAACTTGTGGTGAAAGTTCCTGAACACATTGAGAAAGGGAAGAGTACTGGGGCATGCTGGAACCTGAAGTCAAACTTCCTAAGCACACTCAGAAATAGGAGAGAACGGGTGCATGCTGGAACCTGAAGTCAAAGTACCTAAGCCCACTGAGAAAGGGCAGAGAACTGGGGCATGCTTGAACCTGAAGTCAAAGTACCTAAGCCCACTGAGAAAGGGCAGAGAACTGGGGCATGCTTGAACCTGAAGTCAAAGTACCTAAGCCCACTGAGAAAGGGCAGAGAACTGGGGCATGCTTGAACCTGAAGTCAAAGTTCCCAAGCACACTGAGAAAGGGAATAGTACTGTGGCATGACGGAACCTGAAGTCAAAGTTCCTAAGCACACAGAGAAAGGGAAGAGAACTGTGGCATGACGGAACCTGAAGTCAAAGTTCCTAAGCACACTGAGAAAGGGAAGAGAACTGGGGCACCTAGAACCTGAAGTCAATGTTCCTAAGCACACTGAGAAAGGGAAGATGACTGGGGCATGCTGGAACCTAAAGCCAAAGTTCCTAAGCACACTGAGAAAGGGAATAGTACTGGGGCATGCTGGAACCTGAAGTCAAAGTTCATAAGCACACTGAGAAAGGGAAGAGAACTGGGGCATGCTGGAACCTGACGTCAACGTTCCTAAGCACACTGAGAAAGGGCAGAGAACTGGGACATGCTGGAACCTGAAGTTAAAGTTCCTAAGCACACTGAGAAAAGGACGAGAACTGGGGCACGCTGGAACCTTAAGTGAAAGTTCCTAAGCACACTGAGAAAGGGAATAGTACTGGGGCATGCTGGAACCTGAAGTCAAAGTTCCTAAGCACACTTAGAAAGGGAATAGTACTCGGGCACGCTGGAACCTGACGTCAACTTTCCTAAGCACACTGAGAAAGGGCAGAGAACTGGGACATGCTGGAACCTCAAGTTAAAGTTCCTAAGCACAATGAGAAAGTGGAGAGAACTGGGGCATGCTGGAACCTGATGTCAACATTCCTAAGCACACTGAGAAGAGGAAGAGAACTGGGGCATGCTGGAACCTGAAGTCAAAGTTCCTAAGCACACTGAGAAAGGGACGAGAACTGGGGCACGCTGGAACCTGAAGTCAAAGTTCCTAAGCACACTGAGAAAGGGAATAGTACTGGGGCATGCTGGAACCTGAAGTCAAACTTCCTAAGCACACTCAGAAATAGGAGAGAACGGGTGCATGCTGGAACCTGAAGTCAAAGTACCTAAGCCCACTGAGAAAGGGCAGAGAACTGGGGCATGCTTGAACCTGAAGTCAAAGTACCTAAGCCCACTGAGAAAGGGCAGAGAACTGGGGCATGCTTGAACCTGAAGTCAAAGTACCTAAGCCCACTGAGAAAGGGCAGAGAACTGGGGCATGCTTGAACCTGAAGTCAAAGTACCTAAGCCCACTGAGAAAGGGCAGAGAACTGGGGCATGCTTGAACCTGAAGTCAAAATTCCTAAGCACAATGAGAAAGGGAAGAGAACTGGGGCATGCTGGAACCTGAAGTCAAAGTTCCTAAGCACACTGAGAAAGAGGAGATAACGGGTGCATGCTGGAACCTGAAGTCAAAGTACCTAAGCCCACTGAGAAAGGGCAGAGAACTGGGGCATGCTTGAACCTGAAGTCAAAATTCCTAAGCACACTGAGAAAGGGCAATGAACTGGGGCATGCTGGAACCAGAAGGCAAAGTTCCTAAGCACACTGAGAAAGGGCAGAGAACTGGGGCATGCTGAGACCTGAAGTCAAAGTTCCTAAGCACACTGAAAAAAGGAAGAGAACTGGGGCACTCTGGGACCTGGAGTCAAAGTTCCCAAGCACACTGAGAAAGGAAATAGTACTGTGCATGCTGGAACCTGAAGTCAAAGTTCATAAGCACACTGAGAAAGGGAAGAGAACTGGGGCATGCTGGAACCTGAAGTCAAAGTTCCTAAGCACACAGAGAAAGGGAAGAGAACTGTGGCATGACGGAACCTGAAGTCAAAGTTCCTAAGCACACAGAGAAAGGGAAGAGAACTGTGGAATGCTGGAGCCTGAAGTCAAAGTTCCAGAACACATTGAGGAAGGGAAGAGAACTGGGGCATGCTGGAACTTGTGGTGAAAGTTCCTGAACACATTGAGAAAGGGAAGAGTACTGGGGCATGCTGGAACTTGTAGTGAAAGTTCCTGAACACAATGAGAAAGGAAAGAGAACTGGGGCTTCCTGGAACTTGTAGTGAAAGTTCCTGAGCACATTGAGAAAGGGAAAAGAACTGAGGCATGCTGGAGCCTGAAGTCAATGTTCCTGAACACATTGAGGAAGGGAAGAGAACTGGGGCACGATGGAACTTGTAGTGATCGTCCCTAAACACATTGAGAAAGGGCAGAGAACTGTGGCATGCTGGAACTTATAGTGAAAGCCCCTAAACACATTGAGAAAGGGAAGATAACAGGGCATCCTGGAACTTGTAGTGAATTTTCCTGAGCACATTGAGAAAGGGAAGAGAACCGGGGCATGCTGGAACTTTTAGTCAAAGTCCCTAAACACATTGAGAAAGGGAAGAGAACAGGGCATGCTGGAACTTGCAGTGAAAATTCCTGAACACATTGAGAAAGGGAAGAGAACAGGTGCATGCTGGAACTTGAATTGAAAGTCCCTGAACACATTGAGAAAGGGAAAAGAACTGAGGCATGCTGGAGCCTGAAGTCAATGTTCCTGAACACATTGAGGAAGGGAAGAGAACTGGGGCACGATGGAACTTGTAGTGATCGTCCCTAAACACATTGAGAAAGGGCAGAGAACTGTAGCATGCTGGAACTTATAGTGAAAGCCCCTAAAAACATTGAGAAAGGGAAGAGAACAGGCCATGCTGGAACTTGAAGTGAAGGCTTCTAAGCACATTGAGAAAGGGACGAGACCCGTGGCATGCGGGAACGTGTGGTGAAGGTCATTGAACACATTGAGAAAGGGAAGAGAACTGGGGCATGCTGGAACTTGAAGTGAAAGTTCATAAACACATTGACAAAGAGAATAGAACTGGGACATGGTGGAACTTGAAGGGAAAGTTCCTAAACACTCTGAGAAAGGGAAGAGAACGTGGCATGCTGGAACTTGTAGGGAAAGTCCCTTAACACATTGAGAAAGGGAAGAGAACTGGGGCATGCTGGAACTTGGAGTGAAAGTCCCTTAACACATTGAGGAAGGGGAGAGAACTGGGGCATGCTGAAACTTGAAGTGAAGGCTTCTAAGCACATTGAGAAAAGGAGGAGAACGGGGCATGCTGAAACTTGTAGTGAAAGTTCCTGAACACATTGAGAAAGCGAAGTAAACTGGGGCATACTGGAATTTGAAGTGAAGGCTTCTAAGCACATTGCGAAAAGGAAGAGAACGGGGCATGCTGGAACTTGTAGTGAAAGTTCCTGAACACATTGAGAAAGCAAAGGAAACTGGGGCATCCCGGAACTTGATGTGAAGCCTCCTAAGCACACTGCGAAAGGGAAGAGAACTGGGGCATGCTGGAACCTGAATTCAAAGTTCCTAAGCACACTGAGAAAGAGGAGAGAACGGGGGCATGCTGGAACCTGAAGTCAAAGTACCTAAGCCCAGTGAGAAAGGGCAGAGAACTGGGGCATGCTTGAACCTGAAGTCAAAATTCCTAAGCACAATGAGAAAGGGCAGAGAACTGAGCATGCTGGAACCTGAAGTCAAAGTTCCTAGGCACACTGAGAAAGGGGAGAGAACTGGGGCATGCTGGAACCAGAAGGCAAAGTTCCTAAGCACACTGAGAAAGGGCAGAGAACTGGGGCATGCTGAGACCTGAAGTCAAAGTTCGTAAGCACATTGCGAAAAGGAAGAGAACGGGGCATGCTGGAACTTGTAGTGAAAGTTCCTGAACACATTGAGAAAGCAAAGGAAACTGGGGCATCCCGGAACTTGATGTGAAGCCTCCTAAGCACACTGAGAAAGGGAAGAGAACTGGGGCATGCTGGAACCTGAATTCAAAGTTCCTAAGCACACTGAGAAAGAGGAGAGAACGGGGGCATGCTGGAACCTGAAGTCAAAGTACCTAAGCCCACTGAGAAAGGGCAGAGAACTGGGGCATGCTTGAACCTGAAGTCAAAATTCCTAAGCACAATGAGAAAGGGCAGAGAACTGAGCATGCTGGAACCTGAAGTCAAAGTTCCTAGGCACACTGAGAAAGGGGAGAGAACTGGGGCATGCTGGAACCTGAAGTCAAAGTTCCTAAGCACACTGAGAAAGAGGAGATAACGGGTGCATGCTGGAACCTGAAGTCAAAGTACCTAAGCCCACTGAGAAAGGGCAGAGAACTGGGGCATGCTTGAACCTGAAGTCAAAATTCCTAAGCACACTGAGAAAGGGCAATGAACTGGGGCATGCTGGAACCAGAAGGCAAAGTTCCTAAGCACACTGAGAAAGGGCAGAGAACTGGGGCACTCTGGGACCTGGAGTCAAAGTTCCCAAGCACACTGAGAAAGGAAATAGTACTGTGCATGCTGGAACCTGAAGTCAAAGTTCATAAGCACACTGAGAAAGGGAAGAGAACTGGGGCATGCTGGAACCTGAAGTCAAAGTTCCTAAGCACACAGAGAAAGGGAAGAGAACTGTGGCATGACGGAACCTGAAGTCAAAGTTCCTAAGCACACAGAGAAAGGGAAGAGAACTGTGGAATGCTGGAGCCTGAAGTCAAAGTTCCAGAACACATTGAGGAAGGGAAGAGAACTGGGGCATGCTGGAACTTGTGGTGAAAGTTCCTGAACACATTGAGAAAGGGAAGAGTACTGGGGCATGCTTGAACCTGAAGTCAAAATTCCTAAGCACACTGAGAAAGGGCAATGAACTGGGGCATGCTGGAACCAGAAGGCAAAGTTCCTAAGCACACTGAGAAAGGGCAGAGAACTGGGGCATGCTGAGACCTGAAGTCAAAGTTCCTAAGCACACTGAAAAAAGGAAGAGAACTGGGGCACTCTGGGACCTGGAGTCAAAGTTCCCAAGCACACTGAGAAAGGAAATAGTACTGTGCATGCTGGAACCTGAAGTCAAAGTTCATAAGCACACTGAGAAAGGGAAGAGAACTGGGGCATGCTGGAACCTGAAGTCAAAGTTCCTAAGCACACAGAGAAAGGGAAGAGAACTGTGGCATGACGGAACCTGAAGTCAAAGTTCCTAAGCACACAGAGAAAGGGAAGAGAACTGTGGAATGCTGGAGCCTGAAGTCAAAGTTCCAGAACACATTGAGGAAGGGAAGAGAACTGGGGCATGCTGGAACTTGTGGTGAAAGTTCCTGAACACATTGAGAAAGGGAAGAGTACTGGGGCATGCTGGAACTTGTAGTGAAAGTTCCTGAACACAATGAGAAAGGAAAGAGAACTGGGGCTTCCTGGAACTTGTAGTGAAAGTTCCTGAGCACATTGAGAAAGGGAAAAGAACTGAGGCATGCTGGAGCCTGAAGTCAATGTTCCTGAACACATTGAGGAAGGGAAGAGAACTGGGGCACGATGGAACTTGTAGTGATCGTCCCTAAACACATTGAGAAAGGGCAGAGAACTGTGGCATGCTGGAACTTATAGTGAAAGCCCCTAAACACATTGAGAAAGGGAAGATAACAGGGCATCCTGGAACTTGTAGTGAATTTTCCTGAGCACATTGAGAAAGGGAAGAGAACCGGGGCATGCTGGAACTTTTAGTCAAAGTCCCTAAACACATTGAGAAAGGGAAGAGAACAGGGCATGCTGGAACTTGCAGTGAAAATTCCTGAACACATTGAGAAAGGGAAGAGAACAGGTGCATGCTGGAACTTGAATTGAAAGTCCCTGAACACATTGAGAAAGGGAAAAGAACTGAGGCATGCTGGAGCCTGAAGTCAATGTTCCTGAACACATTGAGGAAGGGAAGAGAACTGGGGCACGATGGAACTTGTAGTGATCGTCCCTAAACACATTGAGAAAGGGCAGAGAACTGTAGCATGCTGGAACTTATAGTGAAAGCCCCTAAACACATTGAGAAAGGGAAGAGAACAGGCCATGCTGGAACTTGAAGTGAAGGCTTCTAAGCACATTGAGAAAGGGACGAGACCCGTGGCATGCGGGAACGTGTGGTGAAGGTCATTGAACACATTGAGAAAGGGAAGAGTACTGGGGCATGCTGGAACTTGAAGTGAAAGTTCATAAACACATTGACAAAGAGAATAGAACTGGGACATGGTGGAACTTGAAGGGAAAGTTCCTAAACACTCTGAGAAAGGGAAGAGAACGTGGCATGCTGGAACTTGTAGGGAAAGTCCCTTAACACATTGAGAAAGGGAAGAGAACTGGGGCATGCTGGAACTTGGAGTGAAAGTCCCTTAACACATTGAGGAAGGGGAGAGAACTGGGGCATGCTGAAACTTGAAGTGAAGGCTTCTAAGCACATTGAGAAAAGGAGGAGAACGGGGCATGCTGAAACTTGTAGTGAAAGTTCCTGAACACATTGAGAAAGCGAAGTAAACTGGGGCATACTGGAATTTGAAGTGAAGGCTTCTAAGCACATTGCGAAAAGGAAGAGAACGGGGCATGCTGGAACTTGTAGTGAAAGTTCCTGAACACATTGAGAAAGCAAAGGAAACTGGGGCATCCCGGAACTTGATGTGAAGCCTCCTAAGCACACTGAGAAAGGGAAGAGAACTGGGGCATGCTGGAACCTGAATTCAAAGTTCCTAAGCACACTGAGAAAGAGGAGAGAACGGGGGTATGCTGGAACCTGAAGTCAAAGTACCTAAGCCCACTGAGAAAGGGCAGAGAACTGGGGCATGCTTGAACCTGAAGTCAAAATTCCTAAGCACAATGAGAAAGGGCAGAGAACTGAGCATGCTGGAACCTGAAGTCAAAGTTCCTAGGCACACTGAGAAAGGGGAGAGAACTGGGGCATGCTGGAACCAGAAGGCAAAGTTCCTAAGCACACTGAGAAAGGGCAGAGAACTGGGGCATGCTGAGACCTGAAGTCAAAGTTCGTAAGCACATTGCGAAAAGGAAGAGAACGGGGCATGCTGGAACTTGTAGTGAAAGTTCCTGAACACATTGAGAAAGCAAAGGAAACTGGGGCATCCCGGAACTTGATGTGAAGCCTCCTAAGCACACTGAGAAAGGGAAGAGAACTGGGGCATGCTGGAACCTGAATTCAAAGTTCCTAAGCACACTGAGAAAGAGGAGAGAACGGGGGCATGCTGGAACCTGAAGTCAAAGTACCTAAGCCCACTGAGAAAGGGCAGAGAACTGGGGCATGCTTGAACCTGAAGTCAAAATTCCTAAGCACAATGAGAAAGGGCAGAGAACTGAGCATGCTGGAACCTGAAGTCAAAGTTCCTAGGCACACTGAGAAAGGGGAGAGAACTGGGGCATGCTGGAACCAGAAGGCAAAGTTCCTAAGCACACTGAGAAAGGGCAGAGAACTGGGGCATGCTGAGACCTGAAGTCAAAGTTCCTAAGCACACTGAAAAAAGGAAGAGAACTGGGGCACGCTGGGACCTGGAGTCAAAGTTCCCAAGCACACTGAGAAAGGGAATAGTACTGTGCATGCTGGAACCTGAAGTCAAAGTTCATAAGCAAACTGAGAAAGGGAACAGTACAGGGGCATGCTGGAACCTGGAGTCAAAGTTCATAAGCACACTGAGAAAGGGAAGAGAACTGGGGCATGCTGGAACCTGAAGTCAAAGTTCCTAAGCACACAGAGAAAGGGAAGAGAACTGTGGCATGACGGAACCTGAAGTCAAAGTTCCTAAGCACACAGAGAAAGGGAAGATAACTGTGGCATGCTGGAGCCTGAAGTCAAAGTTCCTAACCAAACTGAGAAAGGGAAGAGAACTGGGGCATGCTGGAGCCTGAAGTCAAAGTTCCAGAACACATTGAGGAAGGGAAGAGAACTGGGGCATGCTGGAACTTGTAGTGAAAGTTCCTGAACACATTGAGAAAGGGAAGAGTACTGGGGCATGCTGGAACTTGTAGTGAAAGTTCCTGAACACATTGAGAAAGGAAAGAGAACTGGGGCTTCCTGGAACTTGTAGTGAAAGTTCCTGAGCACATTGAGAAAGGAAAGAGAACTGGGGCATCCTGGAACTTGGAGTGAAAGTTCCTGAACACATTGAGGAAGGGAAGAGAACTGGGGCATGCTGGAACTTGTAGTGAACGTTCCTGAACACATTGAGAAAGGGAAGAGTACTGGGGCATGCTGGAACATGTAGTGAAAGTTCCTGAACACATTGAGAAAGGGAAGAGAACAGGTGCATGCTGGAACTTGAATTGAAAGTCCCTGAACACATTGAGAAAGGGAATAGAACTGACGCATGCTGGAGCCTGAAGTCAATGTTCCTGAACACATTGAGGAAGGGAAGAGTACTGGGGCATGCTGGAACTTGTAGTGAAAGTTCACAAGCACATTGAGAAAGGGAAGAGAACGGGGCATGCTGGAACTTTTAGTCAAAGTCCCTAAACACATTGAGAAAGGGAAGAGAACAGGGCATGCTGGAACTTGCAGTGAACATTCCTGAACACATTGAGAAAGGGAAGAGAACTGGGGCATGCTGGAACTTGTAGTGAAAGTTCCTGAACACATTGAGAAAGGGAAGAGAACGGGGGCATGCTGGAACTTGAAGTGATTGTTCTCGAACACATTGAGAAAGGGTAGAGAACAGGTGCATGCTGGAACTTGAATTGAAAGTCCCTGAACACATTGAGAAAGGGAAGAGAACTGGGGCACGATGGAACTTGTATTGATCGTCCCTAAACACATTGAGAAAGGGCAGAGAACTGTGGCATGCTGGAGCCTATAGTGAAAGCCCCTAAACACATTCAGAAATGGAAGAGAACAGGGCATGCTGGAACTTGTAGTCAAAGTTCCTGAACACATTGAGAAAGGGAAGAGAACGGGGGCATGCTGGAACTTGAAGTGATTGTTCTCGAACACATTGAGAAAGGGTAGAGAACAGGTGCATGCTGGAACTTGAATTGAAAGTCCCTGAACACATTGAGAAAGGGAAGAGAACTGGGGCACGATGGAACTTGTAGTGATCGTCCCTAAACACTTTGAGAAAGGGCAGAGAACTGTGGCATGCTGGAACTTATAGTCAAAGCCCCTAAAAACATTGAGAAAGGGTAGAGAACAGGTGCATGCTGGAACCTGAATTGAAAGTCCCTGAACACATTGAGAAAGGGAAGGGAACTGCGGCATGCTGGAACTTGTAGGGAAAGTCCCTAAACACATTGAGAAAGGAAAGAGAACTGGGGCATGCTGGAACCTGAAGTCAAAGTTCCTAAGCACACTGAGAAAGGGAAGAGAACCGTGGCATGCTGGAACTTGTAGTGAAGGTTCCTGAACACATTGAGAAAGGGAAGAGAACAGGCCATGCTGGAACTTGAAGTGAAGGCTTCTAAGCACATTGAGAAAGGGGCAAGAACCGTGGCATGCTGGAACGTGTGGTAAAGGTCATTGAACACATTGAGAAAGGGAAGAGAACTGGGGCATGCTGGAACTTGAAGTGAAAGTTCATAAACACATTGACAAAGAGAAGAGAACTGGGGCATGGTGGAACTTGAAGGGAAAGTTCCTAAACACTCTGAGAAAGGGAAGAGAAGGCGGCATGCTGGAACTTGTAGGGAAAGTCCCTTAACACATTGAGAAAGGGAAGAGAACTGGGGCATGCTGGAACTTGGAGTGAAAGTTCCTTAACACATTGAGGAAGGGGAGAGAACTGGGGCATGCTGAAACTTGAAGTGAAGGCTTCTAAGCACATTGAGAAAAGGAAGAGAATGGGGCATGCTGGAACTTGTAGTGAAGGTTCCTGAACACATTGAGAAAGCAAAGGAAACTGGGGCATCCCGGAACTTGATGTGAAGCCTCCTAAGCACACTGAGAAAGGGAAGAGAACTGGGGCATGCTGGAACCTGAAGTCAAAGTTCCTAGGCACACTGATAAAGAGGAGAGAACGGGGGCATGCTGGAACCTGAAGTCAAAGTACCTAAGCCCACTGAGAAAGGGCAGAGAACTGGGGCATGCTTGAACCTGAAGTCAAAATTCCTAAGCAAAATGAGAAAGGGCAGAGAACTGGGCATGCTGGAACCTGAAGTCAAAGTTCCTAGGCACACTGAGAAAGGGCAGAGAACTGGGGCATGCTGGAACCAGAAGGCAAAGTTCCTAAGCACACTGAAAAAAGGAAGAGAACTGGGGCACGCTGGAACCTGGAGTCAAAGTTCCCAAGCACACTGAGAAAGGGAATAGTACTGTGCATGCTGGAACCTGAAGTCAAAGTTCATAAGCACACTGAGAAAGGGAATAGTACTGGGGCATGCTGGAACCTGAAGTCAAAGTTCATAAGCACACTGAGAAAGGGAAGAGAACTGGGGCATGCTGGAACCTGAAGTCAAAGTTCCTAAGCACACAGAGAAAGGGAAGAGAACTGTGGCATGCTGGAGCCTGAAGTCAAAGTTCCAGGACACATTGAGGAAGGGAAGAGAACTGGGGCATGCTGGAACTTGTAGTGAAAGTTCCTGAACACATTGAGAAATGGAAGAGTACTGGGGCATGCTGGAACTTGTAGTGAAAGTTCCTGAACACATTGAGAAAGGGAAGAGTACTGGGGCATGCTGGAACTTGTAGTGAAAGTTCCTGAACACATTGGGAAAGGGAATGGAACAGGTGCATGCTGGAACTTGAATTGAAAGTCCCTGAACACATTGAGAAAGGGAATAGAACTGAGGCATGCTGGAGCCTGAAGTCAATGTTCCTGAACACATTGAGGAAGGGAAGAGTACTGGGGCATGCTGGAACTTGTAGTGAAAGTTAATAAGCACATTGAGAAAGGGAAGAGAACGGGGCATGCTGGAACTTGTAGTGAAATTTCCTGAGCACATTGAGAAAGGGAAGAGAACCGGGGCATGCTGGAACTTTTAGTCAAAGTCCCTAAACACATTGAGAAGGGGAAGAGAACAGGGCATACTCGAACTTGCAGTGAAAATTCCTGAACACATTGAGAAAGGGAAGAGAACTGGGGCATGCTGGAACTTGTAGTGAAATTTCCTGAACACATTGAGAAAGGGAAGAGAACGGGGGCATGCTGGAACTTGAAGTGATTGTTCTCGAACACATTGAGAAAGGGTAGAGAACAGGTGCATGCTGGAACTTGAATTGAAAGTCCCTGAACACATTGAGAAAGGGAAGAGAACTGGGACACGATGGAACTTGTAGTGATCGTCCCTAAACACATTGAGAAAGGGTAGAGAACTGTGGCATGCTGGAACTTATAGTGAAAGCCCCTAAACACATTGAGAAAGGGAAGAGAACAGGGCATGCTGGAACTTGTAGTCAAAGTTCCTGAACACATTGAGAAAGGGAAGAGAACGGGGGCATGCTGGAACTTGAAGTGATTGTTCTCGAACACATTGAGAAAGGGTAGAGAACAGGTGCATGCTGGAACTTGTAGTGATCGTCCCTAAACACACTGAGAAAGGGAAGAGAACTGGGGCATGCTGGAACCTGAAGTCAAAGTTCCTAAGCACACAGAGAAAGGGAAGAGAACTGTGGCATGACGGAACCTGAAGTCAAAGTTCCTAAGCACACAGAGAAAGGGAAGAGAACTGTGGCATGCTGGAGCCTGAAGTCAAAGTTCCTAACCAAACTGAGAAAGGGACGAGAACTGGGGCATGCTGGAGCCTGAAGTCAAAGTTCCAGGACACATTGAGGAAGGGAAGAGAACTGGGGCATGCTGGAACTTGTAGTGAAAGTTCCTGAACACATTGAGAAATGGAAGAGTACTGGGGCATGCTGGAACTTGTAGTGAAAGTTCCTGAACACATTGAGAAAGGAAAGAGAACTGGGGCTTCCTGGAACTTGTAGTGAAAGTTCCTGAGCACATTGAGAAAGGAAAGAGAACTGGGGCATCCTGGAACTTGGAGTGAAAGTTCCTGAACACATTGAGGAAGGGAAGAGAACTGGGGCATGCTGGAACTTGTAGTGAAAGTTCCTGAACACATTGAGAAAGGGAAGAGTACTGGGGCATGCTGGAACTTGTAGTGAAAGTTCCTGAACACATTGGGAAAGGGAATGGAACAGGTGCATGCTGGAACTTGAATTGAAAGTCCCTGAACACATTGAGAAAGGGAATAGAACTGAGGCATGCTGGATCCTGAAGTCAATGTTCCTGAACACATTGAGGAAGGGAAGAGTACTGGGGTATGCTGGAACTTGTAGTGAAAGTTAATAAGCACATTGAGAAAGGGAAGAGAACGGGGCATGCTGGAACTTGTAGTGAAATTTCCTGAGCACATTGAGAAAGGGAAGAGAACCGGGGCATGCTGGAACTTTTAGTCAAAGTCCCTAAACACATTGAGAAAGGGAAGAGAACAGGGCATGCTGGAACTTGCCGTGAAAATTCCTGAACACATTGAGAAAGGGAAGAGAACTGGGGCATGCTGGAACTTGTAGTGAAAGTTCCTGAACACATTGAGAAAGGGAAGAGAACGGGGGCATGCTGGAACTTGAAGTGATTGTTCTCGAACAGATTGAGAAAGGGTAGAGAACAGGTGCATGCTGGAACTTGAATTGAAAGTCCCTGAACACATTGAGAAAGGGAAGAGAACTGGGATACGATGGAACTTGTAGTGATCGTCCCTAAACACATTGAGAAAGGGCAGAGAACTGTGGCATGCTGGAACTTATAGTGAAAGCCCCTAAACACATTGAGAAAGGGAAGAGAACAGGGCATGCTGGAACTTGTAGTCAAAGTTCCTGAACACATTGAGAAAGGGTAGAGAACAGGTGCATGCTGGAACTTGAATTGAAAGTCCCTGAACACATTGAGAAAGGGAAGAGAAATGGGACACGATGGAACTTGTAGTGATCGTCCCTAAACACATTGAGAAAGGGTAGAGAACTGTGGCATGCTGGAACTTATAGTGAAAGCCCCTAAACACATTGAGAAAGGGAAGAGAACAGGGCATGCTGGAACTTGTAGTCAAAGTTCCTGAACACATTGAGAAAGGGAAGAGAACGGGGGCATGCTGGAACTTGAAGTGATTGTTCTCGAACACATTGAGAAAGGGTAGAGAACAGGTGCATGCTGGAACTTGTAGTGATCGTCCCTAAACACACTGAGAAAGGGAAGAGAACTGGGGCATGCTGGAACCTGAAGTCAAAGTTCCTAAGCACACAGAGAAAGGGAAGAGAACTGTGGCATGACGGAACCTGAAGTCAAAGTTCCTAAGCACACAGAGAAAGGGAAGAGAACTGTGGCATGCTGAAGCCTGAAGTCAAAGTTCCTAACCAAACTGAGAAAGGGACGAGAACTGGGGCATGCTGGAGCCTGAAGTCAAAGTTCCAGGACACATTGAGGAAGGGAAGAGAACTGGGGCATGCTGGAACTTGTAGTGAAAGTTCCTGAACACATTGAGAAATGGAAGAGTACTGGGGCATGCTGGAACTTGTAGTGAAAGTTCCTGAACACATTGAGAAAGGAAAGAGAACTGGGGCTTCCTGGAACTTGTAGTGAAAGTTCCTGAGCACATTGAGAAAAGAAAGAGAACTGAGGCATCCTGGAACTTGGAGTGAAAGTTCCTGAACACATTGAGGAAGGTAAGAGAACTGGGGCATGCTGGAACTTGTAGTGAAAGTTCCTGAACACATTGAGAAAGGGAAGAGTACTGGGGCATGCTGGAACTTGTAGTGAAAGTTCCTGAACACATTGGGAAAGGGAATGGAACAGGTGCATGCTGGAACTTGAATTGAAAGTCCTTGAACACATTGAGAAAGGGAATAGAACTGAGGCATGCTGTATCCTGAAGTCAATGTTCCTGAACACATTGAGGAAGGGAAGAGTACTGGGGTATGCTGGAACTTGTAGTGAAAGTTAATAAGCACATTGAGAAAGGGAAGAGAACGGGGCATGCTGGAACTTGTAGTGAAATTTCCTGAGCACATTGAGAAAGGGAAGAGAACCGGGGCATGCTGGAACTTTTAGTCAAAGTCCCTAAACACATTGAGAAAGGGAAGAGAACAGGGCATGCTGGAACTTGCAGTGAAAATTCCTGAACACATTGAGAAAGGGAAGAGAACTGGGGCATGCTGGAACTTGTAGTGAAAGTTCCTGAACACATTGAGAAAGGGAAGAGAACGGGGGCATGCTGGAACTTGAAGTGATTGTTCTCGAACACATTGAGAAAGGGTAGAGAACAGGTGCATGCTGGAACTTGAATTGAAAGTCCCTGAACACATTGAGAAAGGGAAGAGAACTGGGATACGATGGAACTTGTAGTGATCGTCCCTAAGCACAATGAGAAAGGGCAGAGAACTGGGGCATGCTGAGACCTGAAGTCAAAGTTCGTAAGCACACTGAAAAAAGGAAGAGAACTGGGGCACGCTGGGACCTGGAGTCAAAGTTCCCAAGCACACTGAGAAAGGGAATAGTACTGGGGCATGCTGGAACCTGAAGTCAAAGTTCCTAAGCACACTGAGAAAGGGCAGAGAACTGGGCATGCTGGAACCTGAAGTCAAAGTTCCTAAGCACACTGAGAAAGGGAAGAGAACTGGGGCACCTGGAACCTGAAGTCAATGTTCCTAAGCACACTGAGAAAGGGAAGAGAACTGGGGCACGCTGGAACCTAAAGCCAAAGTTCCTAAGCACACTGAGAAAGGAAAGAGAACTGGGGCACCTGGAACCTAAAGCCAAAGTTCCTAAGCACACTGAGAAAGGGAATAGTACTCGGGCACGCTGGAACCTGACGTCAACATTCCTAAGCACACTGAGAAAGGGCAGAGAACTGGGACATGCTGGAACCTGAAGTTAAAGTTCCTAAGCACACTGAGAAAGGGACGAGACCTGGGACATGCTGGAACCTGAAGTCAAAGTTCCTAAGCACACTGAGAAAGGGAAGACAATAGGACACGCTGGAACCTGACGTCAACGTTCCTAAGCACACTGAGAAAGGGCAGAGAACTGGGACATGCTGGAACCTGAAGTTAAAGTTCTTAAGCACACTGAGAAAGGGACGAGAACTGGGGCACGCTGAAACCTGAAGTCAAAGTTCCTAAGCACACTGAGAAAGGGAATAGTACTCTGGCACGCTGGAACCTGACGTCAACGTTCCTAAGCACACTGAGAACGGGCAGAGAACTGGGACATGCTGGAACCTGACGTCAACGTTCCTAAGCACACTGAAAAGAGGAAGAAAACTGGGGCATGCTGGAACCTGAAGTCAAAGTTCCTAAGCACACTGAGAAAGGGCAGAGAACTGGGACATGCTGGAACCTGAAGTCAAAGTTCCTAGGCACACTGAGAAAGGGAAGAGAACTGGACCACGCTGGAACCTGACTTCAACGTTCCTAAGCACACTGAGAAAGGGACGAGAACTGGGGCACGCTGGAACCTGAAGTCAAAGTTCCTAAGCACACTGAGAAAGGGCAGAGAACTGGGACATGCTGGAACCTGAAGTCAAAGTTCCTAAGCACACTGAGAAAGTGTAGAGAACTGTGGCACGCTGGAACCTAAAGCCAAAGTTCCTAAGCACACTGAGAAAGGGCAGAGAACTGGGACATGCTGGAACCTGAAGTCAAAGTTCCTAAGCACACTGAGAAAGGGAATAGTACTGGGGCATGGTGGAATCTGAAGCCAAACTTCCTAAGCACACTGAGAAAGGGAATAGTACTGGGGCATGCTGGAACCTGAAGTCAAAGTTCCTAAGCACACTGAGAAAGAGGAGAGAACGGGGGCATGCAGGAACCTGAAGTCAAAGTACCTAAGCACACTGAGAAAGGGCAGATAACTGGGGCATGCTTGAACCTGAAGTCAAAATTCCTAAGCACAATGAGAAAGGGCAGAGAACTGGGCATGCTGGAACCTGAAGTCAAAGTTCCTAGGCACACTGAGAAAGGGCAGATAACTGGGGCATGCTGGAACCTGAAGGAAAAGTTCCTAAGCACACTGAGAAAGGGCAGAAAACTGGGGCATGCTGAGACCTGAAGTCAAAGTTCCTAAGCACACTGAAAAAAGGAAGAGAACTGGGGCACGCTGGGACCTGGAGTCAAAGTTCCCAAGCACACTGAAAAAAGGAAGAGAACTGGGGCACGCTGGGACCTGAAGTCAAAGTTCCTAAGCACACTGAGAAAGAGGAGAGAACGGGGGCATGCTGGAACCTGAAGTCAAAGTTCCTAAGCACACTGAGAAAGAGGAGAGAACGGGGGCATGCAGGAACCTGAAGTCAAAGTACCTAAGCACACTGAGAAAGGGCAGATAACTGGGGCATGCTTGAACCTGAAGTCAAAATTCCTAAGCACAATGAGAAAGGGCAGAGAACTGGGCATGCTGGAACCTGAAGTCAAAGTTCCTACGCACACTGAGAAAGGGCAGAGAACTGGGGCATGCTGGAACCTGAAGGCAAAGTTCCTAAGCACACTGAGAAAGGGCAGAAAACTGGGGCATGCTGAGACCTGAAGTCAAAGTTCCTAAGCACACTGAAAAAAGGAAGAGAACTGGGGCACGCTGGGACCTGGAGTCAAAGTTCCCAAGCACACTGAAAAAAGGAAGAGAACTGGGGCACGCTGGGACCTGAAGTCAAAGTTCCTAAGCACACTGAGAAAGAGGAGAGAACGGGGGCATGCTGGAACCTGAAGTCAAAGTTCCTAAGCACACTGAGAAAGAGGAGAGAACGGGGGCATGCAGGAACCTGAAGTCAAAGTACCTAAGCACACTGAGAAAGGGCAGATAACTGGGGCATGCTTGAACCTGAAGTCAAAATTCCTAAGCACAATGAGAAAGGGCAGAGAACTGGGCATGCTGGAACCTGAAGTCAAAGTTCCTAGGCACACTGAGGAAGGGCAGAGAACTGGGGCATGCTGGAACCTGAAGGCAAAGTTCCTAAGCACACTGAGAAAGGGCAGAAAACTGGGGCATGCTGAGACCTGAAGTCAAAGTTCCTAAGCACACTGAAAAAAGGAAGAGAACTGGGGCACGCTGGGACCTGGAGTCAAAGTTCCCAAGCACACTGAGAAAGGGAATAGTACTGTGGCATGACGGAACCTGAAGTCAAAGTTCCTAAGCACACAGAGAAAGGGAAGAGAACTGTGGCATGACGGAACCTGAAGTCAAAGTTCCTAAGCACACTGAGAAAGGGAAGAGAACTGGGGCACCTAGAACCTGAAGTCAATGTTCCTAAGCACACTGAGAAAGGGAAGATGACTGGGGCATGCTGGAACCTAAAGCCAAAGTTCCTAAGCACACTGAGAAAGGGAATAGTACTGGGGCATGCTGGAACCTGAAGTCAAAGTTCATAAGCACACTGAGAAAGGGAAGAGAACTGGGGCATGCTGGAACCTGACGTCAACGTTCCTAAGCACACTGAGAAAGGGCAGAGAACTGGGACATGCTGGAACCTGAAGTTAAAGTTCCTAAGCACACTGAGAAAAGGACGAGAACTGGGGCACGCTGGAACCTTAAGTGAAAGTTCCTAAGCACACTGAGAAAGGGAATAGTACTGGGGCATGCTGGAACCTGAAGTCAAAGTTCCTAAGCACACTTAGAAAGGGAATAGTACTCGGGCACGCTGGAACCTGACGTCAACTTTCCTAAGCACACTGAGAAAGGGCAGAGAACTGGGACATGCTGGAACCTCAAGTTAAAGTTCCTAAGCACAATGAGAAAGTGGAGAGAACTGGGGCATGCTGGAACCTGATGTCAACATTCCTAAGCACACTGAGAAGAGGAAGAGAACTGGGGCATGCTGGAACCTGAAGTCAAAGTTCCTAAGCACACTGAGAAAGGGACGAGAACTGGGGCACGCTGGAACCTGAAGTCAAAGTTCCTAAGCACACTGAGAAAGGGAATAGTACTGGGGCATGCTGGAACCTGAAGTCAAACTTCCTAAGCACACTCAGAAATAGGAGAGAACGGGTGCATGCTGGAACCTGAAGTCAAAGTACCTAAGCCCACTGAGAAAGGGCAGAGAACTGGGCATGCTTGAACCTGAAGTCAAAGTACCTAAGCCCACTGAGAAAGGGCAGAGAACTGGGGCATGCTTGAACCTGAAGTCAAAGTACCTAAGCCCACTGAGAAAGGGCAGAGAACTGGGGCATGCTTGAACCTGAAGTCAAAGTACCTAAGCCCACTGAGAAAGGGCAGAGAACTGGGGCATGCTTGAACCTGAAGTCAAAATTCCTAAGCACAATGAGAAAGGGAAGAGAACTGGGGCATGCTGGAACCTGAAGTCAAAGTTCCTAAGCACACTGAGAAAGAGGAGATAACGGGTGCATGCTGGAACCTGAAGTCAAAGTACCTAAGCCCACTGAAAAAGGGCAGAGAACTGGGGCATGCTTGAACCTGAAGTCAAAATTCCTAAGCACACTGAGAAAGGGCAATGAACTGGGGCATGCTGGAACCAGAAGGCAAAGTTCCTAAGCACACTGAGAAAGGGCAGAGAACTGGGGCATGCTGAGACCTGAAGTCAAAGTTCCTAAGCACACTGAAAAAAGGAAGAGAACTGGGGCACTCTGGGACCTGGAGTCAAATTTCCCAAGCACACTGAGAAAGGAAATAGTACTGTGCATGCTGGAACCTGAAGTCAAAGTTCATAAGCACACTGAGAAAGGGAAGAGAACTGGGGCATGCTGGAACCTGAAGTCAAAGTTCCTAAGCACACAGAGAAAGGGAAGAGAACTGTGGCATGACGGAACCTGAAGTCAAAGTTCCTAAGCACACAGAGAAAGGGAAGAGAACTGTGGAATGCTGGAGCCTGAAGTCAAAGTTCCAGAACACATTGAGGAAGGGAAGAGAACTGGGGCATGCTGGAACTTGTGGTGAAAGTTCCTGAACACATTGAGAAAGGGAAGAGTACTGGGGCATGCTGGAACTTGTAGTGAAAGTTCCTGAACACAATGAGAAAGGAAAGAGAACTGGGGCTTCCTGGAACTTGTAGTGAAAGTTCCTGAGCACATTGAGAAAGGGAAAAGAACTGAGGCATGCTGGAGCCTGAAGTCAATGTTCCTGAACACATTGAGGAAGGGAAGAGAACTGGGGCACGATGGAACTTGTAGTGATCGTCCCTAAACACATTGAGAAAGGGCAGAGAACTGTGGCATGCTGGAACTTATAGTGAAAGCCCCTAAACACATTGAGAAAGGGAAGATAACAGGGCATCCTGGAACTTGTAGTGAATTTTCCTGAGCACATTGAGAAAGGGAAGAGAACCGGGGCATGCTGGAACTTTTAGTCAAAGTCCCTAAACACATTGAGAAAGGGAAGAGAACAGGGCATGCTGGAACTTGCAGTGAAAATTCCTGAACACATTGAGAAAGGGAAGAGAACAGGTGCATGCTGGAACTTGAATTGAAAGTCCCTGAACACATTGAGAAAGGGAAAAGAACTGAGGCATGCTGGAGCCTGAAGTCAATGTTCCTGAACACATTGAGGAAGGGAAGAGAACTGGGGCACGATGGAACTTGTAGTGATCGTCCCTAAACACATTGAGAAAGGGCAGAGAACTGTAGCATGCTGGAACTTATAGTGAAAGCCCCTAAACACATTGAGAAAGGGAAGAGAACAGGCCATGCTGGAACTTGAAGTGAAGGCTTCTAAGCACATTGAGAAAGGGACGACACCCGTGGCATGCGGGAACGTGTGGTGAAGGTCATTGAACACATTGAGAAAGGGAAGAGAACTGGGGCATGCTGGAACTTGAAGTGAAAGTTCATAAACACATTGACAAAGAGAATAGAACTGGGACATGGTGGAACTTGAAGGGAAAGTTCCTAAACACTCTGAGAAAGGGAAGAGAACGTGGCATGCTGGAACTTGTAGGGAAAGTCCCTTAACACATTGAGAAAGGGAAGAGAACTGGGGCATGCTGGAACTTGGAGTGAAAGTCCCTTAACACATTGAGGAAGGGGAGAGAACTGGGGCATGCTGAAACTTGAAGTGAAGGCTTCTAAGCACATTGAGAAAAGGAGGAGAACGGGGCATGCTGAAACTTGTAGTGAAAGTTCCTGAACACATTGAGAAAGCGAAGTAAACTGGGGCATACTGGAATTTGAAGTGAAGGCTTCTAAGCACATTGCGAAAAGGAAGAGAACGGGGCATGCCGGAACTTGTAGTGAAAGTTCCTGAACACATTGAGAAAGCAAAGGAAACTGGGGCATCCCGGAACTTGATGTGAAGCCTCCTAAGCACACTGCGAAAGGGAAGAGAACTGGGGCATGCTGGAACCTGAATTCAAAGTTCCTAAGCACACTGAGAAAGAGGAGAGAACGGGGGCATGCTGGAACCTGAAGTCAAAGTACCTAAGCCCACTGAGAAAGGGCAGAGAACTGGGGCATGCTTGAACCTGAAGTCAAAATTCCTAAGCACAATGAGAAAGGGCAGAGAACTGAGCATGCTGGAACCTGAAGTCAAAGTTCCTAGGCACACTGAGAAAGGGGAGAGAACTGGGGCATGCTGGAACCAGAAGGCAAAGTTCCTAAGCACACTGAGAAAGGGCAGAGAACTGGGGCATGCTGAGACCTGAAGTCAAAGTTCGTAAGCACATTGCGAAAAGGAAGAGAACGGGGCATGCTGGAACTTGTAGTGAAAGTTCCTGAACACATTGAGAAAGCAAAGGAAACTGGGGCATCCCGGAACTTGATGTGAAGCCTCCTAAGCACACTGAGAAAGGGAAGAGAACTGGGGCATGCTGGAACCTGAATTCAAAGTTCCTAAGCACACTGAGAAAGAGGAGAGAACGGGGGCATGCTGGAACCTGAAGTCAAAGTACCTAAGCCCACTGAGAAAGGGCAGAGAACTGGGGCATGCTTGAACCTGAAGTCAAAATTCCTAAGCACAATGAGAAAGGGCAGAGAACTGAGCATGCTGGAACCTGAAGTCAAAGTTCCTAGGCACACTGAGAAAGGGGAGAGAACTGGGGCATGCTGGAACCTGAAGTCAAAGTTCCTAAGCACACTGAGAAAGAGGAGATAACGGGTGCATGCTGGAACCTGAAGTCAAAGTACCTAAGCCCACTGAGAAAGGGCAGAGAACTGGGGCATGCTGAGACCTGAAGTCAAAGTTCCTAAGCACACTGAAAAAAGGAAGAGAACTGGGGCACTCTGGGACCTGGAGTCAAAGTTCCCAAGCACACTGAGAAAGGAAATAGTACTGTGCATGCTGGAACCTGAAGTCAAAGTTCATAAGCACACTGAGAAAGGGAAGAGAACTGGGGCATGCTGGAACCTGAAGTCAAAGTTCCTAAGCACACAGAGAAAGGGAAGAGAACTGTGGCATGACGGAACCTGAAGTCAAAGTTCCTAAGCACACAGAGAAAGGGAAGAGAACTGTGGAATGCTGGAGCCTGAAGTCAAAGTTCCAGAACACATTGAGGAAGGGAAGAGAACTGGGGCATGCTGGAACTTGTGGTGAAAGTTCCTGAACACATTGAGAAAGGGAAGAGTACTGGGGCATGCTGGAACTTGTAGTGAAAGTTCCTGAACACAATGAGAAAGGAAAGAGAACTGGGGCTTCCTGGAACTTGTAGTGAAAGTTCCTGAGCACATTGAGAAAGGGAAAAGAACTGAGGCATGCTGGAGCCTGAAGTCAATGTTCCTGAACACATTGAGGAAGGGAAGAGAACTGGGGCACGATGGAACTTGTAGTGATCGTCCCTAAACACATTGAGAAAGGGCAGAGAACTGTGGCATGCTGGAACTTATAGTGAAAGCCCCTAAACACATTGAGAAAGGGAAGATAACAGGGCATCCTGGAACTTGTAGTGAATTTTCCTGAGCACATTGAGAAAGGGAAGAGAACCGGGGCATGCTGGAACTTTTAGTCAAAGTCCCTAAACACATTGAGAAAGGGAAGAGAACAGGGCATGCTGGAACTTGCAGTGAAAATTCCTGAACACATTGAGAAAGGGAAGAGAACAGGTGCATGCTGGAACTTGAATTGAAAGTCCCTGAACACATTGAGAAAGGGAAAAGAACTGAGGCATGCTGGAGCCTGAAGTCAATGTTCCTGAATACATTGAGGAAGGGAAGAGAACTGGGGCACGATGGAACTTGTAGTGATCGTCCCTAAACACATTGAGAAAGGGCAGAGAACTGTAGCATGCTGGAACTTAAAGTGAAAGCCCCTAAACACATTGAGAAAGGGAAGAGAACAGGCCATGCTGGAACTTGAAGTGAAGGCTTCTAAGCACATTGAGAAAGGGACGAGACCCGTGGCATGCGGGAACGTGTGGTGAAGGTCATTGAACACATTGAGAAAGGGAAGAGAACTGGGGCATGCTGGAACTTGAAGTGAAAGTTCATAAACACATTGACAAAGAGAATAGAACTGGGACATGGTGGAACTTGAAGGGAAAGTTCCTAAACACTCTGAGAAAGGGAAGAGAACGTGGCATGCTGGAACTTGTAGGGAAAGTCCCTTAACACATTGAGAAAGGGAAGAGAACTGGGGCATGCTGGAACTTGGAGTGAAAGTCCCTTAACACATTGAGGAAGGGGAGAGAACTGGGGCATGCTGAAACTTGAAGTGAAGGCTTCTAAGCACATTGAGAAAAGGAGGAGAACGGGGCATGCTGAAACTTGTAGTGAAAGTTCCTGAACACATTGAGAAAGCGAAGTAAACTGGGGCATACTGGAATTTGAAGTGAAGGTTTCTAAGCACATTGCGAAAAGGAAGAGAACGGGGCATGCTGGAACTTGTAGTGAAAGTTCCTGAACACATTGAGAAAGCAAAGGAAACTGGGGCATCCCGGAACTTGATGTGAAGCCTCCTAAGCACACTGCGAAAGGGAAGAGAACTGGGGCATGCTGGAACCTGAATTCAAAGTTCCTAAGCACACTGAGAAAGAGGAGAGAACGGGGGCATGCTGGAACCTGAAGTCAAAGTACCTAAGCCCACTGAGAAAGGGCAGAGAACTGGGGCATGCTTGAACCTGAAGTCAAAATTCCTAAGCACAATGAGAAAGGGCAGAGAACTGAGCATGCTGGAACCTGAAGTCAAAGTTCCTAGGCACACTGAGAAAGGGGAGAGAACTGGGGCATGCTGGAACCAGAAGGCAAAGTTCCTAAGCACACTGAGAAAGGGCAGAGAACTGGGGCATGCTGAGACCTGAAGTCAAAGTTCGTAAGCACATTGCGAAAAGGAAGAGAACGGGGCATGCTGGAACTTGTAGTGAAAGTTCCTGAACACATTGAGAAAGCAAAGGAAACTGGGGCATCCCGGAACTTGATGTGAAGCCTCCTAAGCACACTGAGAAAGGGAAGAGAACTGGGGCATGCTGGAACCTGAATTCAAAGTTCCTAAGCACATTGAGAAAGAGGAGAGAACGGGGGCATGCTGGAACCTGAAGTCAAAGTACCTAAGCCCACTGAGAAAGGGCAGAGAACTGGGGCATGCTTGAACCTGAAGTCAAAATTCCTAAGCACAATGAGAAAGGGCAGAGAACTGAGCATGCTGGAACCTGAAGTCAAAGTTCCTAGGCACACTGAGAAAGGGGAGAGAACTGGGGCATGCTGGAACCAGAAGGCAAAGTTCCTAAGCACACTGAGAAAGGGCAGAGAACTGGGGCATGCTGAGACCTGAAGTCAAAGTTCCTAAGCACACTGAAAAAAGGAAGAGAACTGGGGCACGCTGGGACCTGGAGTCAAAGTTCCCAAGCACACTGAGAAAGGGAATAGTACTGTGCATGCTGGAACCTGAAGTCAAAGTTCATAAGCAAACTGAGAAAGGGAATAGTACAGGGGCATGCTGGAACCTGGAGTCAAAGTTCATAAGCACACTGAGAAAGGGAAGAGAACTGGGGCATGCTGGAACCTGAAGTCAAAGTTCCTAAGCACACAGAGAAAGGGAAGAGAACTGTGGCATGACGGAACCTGAAGTCAAAGTTCCTAAGCACACAGAGAAAGGGAAGATAACTGTGGCATGCTGGAGCCTGAAGTCAAAGTTCCTAACCAAACTGAGAAAGGGAAGAGAACTGGGGCATGCTGGAGCCTGAAGTCAAAGTTCCAGAACACATTGAGGAAGGGAAGAGAACTGGGGCATGCTGGAACTTGTAGTGAAAGTTCCTGAACACATTGAGAAAGGGAAGAGTACTGGGGCATGCTGGAACTTGTAGTGAAAGTTCCTGAACACATTGAGAAAGGAAAGAGAACTGGGGCTTCCTGGAACTTGTAGTGAAAGTTCCTGAGCACATTGAGAAAGGAAAGAGAACTGGGGCATCCTGGAACTTGGAGTGAAAGTTCCTGAACACATTGAGGAAGGGAAGAGAACTGGGGCATGCTGGAACTTGTAGTGAAAGTTCCTGAACACATTGAGAAAGGGAAGAGTACTGGGGCATGCTGGAACATGTAGTGAAAGTTCCTGAACACATTGAGAAAGGGAAGAGAACAGGTGCATGCTGGAACTTGAATTGAAAGTCCCTGAACACATTGAGAAAGGGAATAGAACTGACGCATGCTGGAGCCTGAAGTCAATGTTCCTGAACACATTGAGGAAGGGAAGAGTACTGGGGCATGCTGGAACTTGTAGTGAAAGTTCACAAGCACATTGAGAAAGGGAAGAGAACGGGGCATGCTGGAACTTTTAGTCAAAGTCCCTAAACACATTGAGAAAGGGAAGAGAACAGGGCATGCTGGAACTTGCAGTGAAAATTCCTGAACACATTGAGAAAGGGAAGAGAACTGGGGCATGCTGGAACTTGTAGTGAAAGTTCCTGAACACATTGAGAAAGGGAAGAGAACGGGGGCATGCTGGAACTTGAAGTGATTGTTCTCGAACACATTGAGAAAGGGTAGAGAACAGGTGCATGCTGGAACTTGAATTGAAAGTCCCTGAACACATTGAGAAAGGGAAGAGAACTGGGGCACGATGGAACTTGTATTGATCGTCCCTAAACACATTGAGAAAGGGCAGAGAACTGTGGCATGCTGGAGCCTATAGTGAAAGCCCCTAAACACATTCAGAAATGGAAGAGAACAGGGCATGCTGGAACTTGTAGTCAAAGTTCCTGAACACATTGAGAAAGGGAAGAGAACGGGGGCATGCTGGAACTTGAAGTGATTGTTCTCGAACACATTGAGAAAGGGTAGAGAACAGGTGCATGCTGGAACTTGAATTGAAAGTCCCTGAACACATTGAGAAAGGGAAGAGAACTGGGGCACGATGGAACTTGTAGTGATCGTCCCTAAACACTTTGAGAAAGGGCAGAGAACTGTGGCATGCTGGAACTTATAGTCAAAGCCCCTAAAAACATTGAGAAAGGGTAGAGAACAGGTGCATGCTGGAACCTGAATTGAAAGTCCCTGAACACATTGAGAAAGGGAAGGGAACTGCGGCATGCTGGAACTTGTAGGGAAAGTCCCTAAACACATTGAGAAAGGAAAGAGAACTGGGGCATGCTGGAACCTGAAGTCAAAGTTCCTAAGCACACTGAGAAAGGGAAGAGAACCGTGGCATGCTGGAACTTGTAGTGAAGGTTCCTGAACACATTGAGAAAGGGAAGAGAACAGGCCATGCTGGAACTTGAAGTGAAGGCTTCTAAGCACATTGAGAAAGGGACAAGAACCGTGGCATGCTGGAACGTGTGGTAAAGGTCATTGAACACATTGAGAAAGGGAAGAGAACTGGGGCATGCTGGAACTTGAAGTGAAAGTTCATAAACACATTGACAAAGAGAAGAGAACTGGGGCATGGTGGAACTTGGAGTGAAAGTTCCTTAACACATTGAGGAAGGGGAGAGAACTGGGGCATGCTGAAACTTGAAGTGAAGGCTTCTAAGCACATTGAGAAAAGGAAGAGAATGGGGCATGCTGGAACTTGTAGTGAAGGTTCCTGAACACATTGAGAAAGCAAAGGAAACTGGGGCATCCCGGAACTTGATGTGAAGCCTCCTAAGCACACTGAGAAAGGGAATAGTACTGGGGCATGCTGGAACCTGAAGTCAAAGTTCCTAGGCACACTGATAAAGAGGAGAGAACGGGGGCATGCTGGAACCTGAAGTCAAAGTACCTAAGCCCACTGAGAAAGGGCAGAGAACTGGGGCATGCTTGAACCTGAAGTCAAAATTCCTAAGCAAAATGAGAAAGGGCAGAGAACTGGGCATGCTGGAACCTGAAGTCAAAGTTCCTAGGCACACTGAGAAAGGGCAGAGAACTGGGGCATGCTGGAACCAGAAGGCAAAGTTCCTAAGCACACTGAAAAAAGGAAGAGAACTGGGGCACGCTGGAACCTGGAGTCAAAGTTCCCAAGCACACTGAGAAAGGGAATAGTACTGTGCATGCTGGAACCTGAAGTCAAAGTTCATAAGCACACTGAGAAAGGGAATAGTACTGGGGCATGCTGGAACCTGAAGTCAAAGTTCATAAGCACACTGAGAAAGGGAAGAGAACTGGGGCATGCTGGAACCTGAAGTCAAAGTTCCTAAGCACACAGAGAAAGGGAAGAGAACTGTGGCATGCTGGAGCCTGAAGTCAAAGTTCCAGGACACATTGAGGAAGGGAAGAGAACTGGGGCATGCTGGAACTTGTAGTGAAAGTTCCTGAACACATTGAGAAATGGAAGAGTACTGGGGCATGCTGGAACTTGTAGTGAAAGTTCCTGAACACATTGAGAAAGGGAAGAGTACTGGGGCATGCTGGAACTTGTAGTGAAAGTTCCTGAACACATTGGGAAAGGGAATGGAACAGGTGCATGCTGGAACTTGAATTGAAAGTCCCTGAACACATTGAGAAAGGGAATAGAACTGAGGCATGCTGGAGCCTGAAGTCAATGTTCCTGAACATATTGAGGAAGGGAAGAGTACTGGGGCATGCTGGAACTTGTAGTGAAAGTTAATAAGCACATTGAGAAAGGGAAGAGAACGGGGCATGCTGGAACTTGTAGTGAAATTTCCTGAGCACATTGAGAAAGGGAAGAGAACCGGGGCATGCTGGAACTTTTAGTCAAAGTCCCTAAACACATTGAGAAGGGGAAGAGAACAGGGCATACTCGAACTTGCAGTGAAAATTCCTGAACACATTGAGAAAGGGAAGAGAACTGGGGCATGCTGGAACTTGTAGTGAAATTTCCTGAACACATTGAGAAAGGGAAGAGAACGGGGGCATGCTGGAACTTGAAGTGATTGTTCTCGAACACATTGAGAAAGGGTAGAGAACAGGTGCATGCTGGAACTTGAATTGAAAGTCCCTGAACACATTGAGAAAGGGAAGAGAACTGGGACACGATGGAACTTGTAGTGATCGTCCCTAAACACATTGAGAAAGGGTAGAGAACTGTGGCATGCTGGAACTTATAGTGAAAGCCCCTAAACACATTGAGAAAGGGAAGAGAACAGGGCATGCTGGAACTTGTAGTCAAAGTTCCTGAACACATTGAGAAAGGGAAGAGAACGGGGGCATGCTGGAACTTGAAGTGATTGTTCTCGAACACATTGAGAAAGGGTAGAGAACAGGTGCATGCTGGAACTTGTAGTGATCGTCCCTAAACACACTGAGAAAGGGAAGAGAACTGGGGCATGCTGGAACCTGAAGTCAAAGTTCCTAAGCACACAGAGAAAGGGAAGAGAACTGTGGCATGACGGAACCTGAAGTCAAAGTTCCTAAGCACACAGAGAAAGGGAAGAGAACTGTGGCATGCTGGAGCCTGAAGTCAAAGTTCCTAACCAAACTGAGAAAGGGACGAGAACTGGGGCATGCTGGAGCCTGAAGTCAAAGTTCCAGGACACATTGAGGAAGGGAAGAGAACTGGGGCATGCTGGAACTTGTAGTGAAAGTTCCTGAACACATTGAGAAATGGAAGAGTACTGGGGCATGCTGGAACTTGTAGTGAAAGTTCCTGAACACATTGAGAAAGGAAAGAGAACTGGGGCTTCCTGGAACTTGTAGTGAAAGTTCCTGAGCACATTGAGAAAGGAAAGAGAACTGGGGCATCCTGGAACTTGGAGTGAAAGTTCCTGAACACATTGAGGAAGGGAAGAGAACTGGGGCATGCTGGAACTTGTAGTGAAAGTTCCTGAACACATTGAGAAAGGGAAGAGTACTGGGGCATGCTGGAACTTGTAGTGAAAGTTCCTGAACACATTGGGAAAGGGAATGGAACAGGTGCATGCTGGAACTTGAATTGAAAGTCCCTGAACACATTGAGAAAGGGAATAGAACTGAGGCATGCTGGATCCTGAAGTCAATGTTCCTGAACACATTGAGGAAGGGAAGAGTACTGGGGTATGCTGGAACTTGTAGTGAAAGTTAATAAGCACATTGAGAAAGGGAAGAGAACGGGGCATGCTGGAACTTGTAGTGAAATTTCCTGAGCACATTGAGAAAGGGAAGAGAACCGGGGCATGCTGGAACTTTTAGTCAAAGTCCCTAAACACATTGAGAAAGGGAAGAGAACAGGGCATGCTGGAACTTGCCGTGAAAATTCCTGAACACATTGAGAAAGGGAAGAGAACTGGGGCATGCTGGAACTTGTAGTGAAAGTTCCTGAACACATTGAGAAAGGGAAGAGAACGGGGGCATGCTGGAACTTGAAGTGATTGTTCTCGAACACATTGAGAAAGGGTAGAGAACAGGTGCATGCTGGAACTTGAATTGAAAGTCCCTGAACACATTGAGAAAGGGAAGAGAACTGGGATACGATGGAACTTGTAGTGATCGTCCCTAAACACATTGAGAAAGGGCAGAGAACTGTGGCATGCTGGAACTTATAGTGAAAGCCCCTAAACACATTGAGAAAGGGAAGAGAACAGGGCATGCTGGAACTTGTAGTCAAAGTTCCTGAACACATTGAGAAAGGGTAGAGAACAGGTGCATGCTGGAACTTGAATTGAAAGTCCCTGAACACATTGAGAAAGGGAAGAGAACTGGGACACGATGGAACTTGTAGTGATCGTCCCTAAACACATTGAGAAAGGGTAGAGAACTGTGGCATGCTGGAACTTATAGTGAAAGCCCCTAAACACATTGAGAAAGGGAAGAGAACAGGGCATGCTGGAACTTGTAGTCAAAGTTCCTGAACACATTGAGAAAGGGAAGAGAACGGGGGCATGCTGGAACTTGAAGTGATTGTTCTCGAACACATTGAGAAAGGGTAGAGAACAGGTGCATGCTGGAACTTGTAGTGATCGTCCCTAAACACACTGAGAAAGGGAAGAGAACTGGGGCATGCTGGAACCTGAAGTCAAAGTTCCTAAGCACACAGAGAAAGGGAAGAGAACTGTGGCATGACGGAACCTGAAGTCAAAGTTCCTAAGCACACAGAGAAAGGGAAGAGAACTGTGGCATGCTGAAGCCTGAAGTCAAAGTTCCTAACCAAACTGAGAAAGGGACGAGAACTGGGGCATGCTGGAGCCTGAAGTCAAAGTTCCAGGACACATTGAGGAAGGGAAGAGAACTGGGGCATGCTGGAACTTGTAGTGAAAGTTCCTGAACACATTGAGAAATGGAAGAGTACTGGGGCATGCTGGAACTTGTAGTGAAAGTTCCTGAACACATTGAGAAAGGAAAGAGAACTGGGGCTTCCTGGAACTTGTAGTGAAAGTTCCTGAGCACATTGAGAAAGGAAAGAGAACTGGGGCATCCTGGAACTTGGAGTGAAAGTTCCTGAACACATTGAGGAAGGGAAGAGAACTGGGGCATGCTGGAACTTGTAGTGAAAGTTCCTGAACACATTGAGAAAGGGAAGAGTACTGGGGCATGCTGGAACTTGTAGTGAAAGTTCCTGAACACATTGGGAAAGGGAATGGAACAGGTGCATGCTGGAACTTGAATTGAAAGTCCCTGAACACATTGAGAAAGGGAATAGAACTGAGGCATGCTGGATCCTGAAGTCAATGTTCCTGAACACATTGAGGAAGGGAAGAGTACTGGGGTATGCTGGAACTTGTAGTGAAAGTTAATAAGCACATTGAGAAAGGGAAGAGAACGGGGCATGCTGGAACTTGTAGTGAAATTTCCTGAGCACATTGAGAAAGGGAAGAGAACCGGGGCATGCTGGAACTTTTAGTCAAAGTCCCTAAACACATTGAGAAAGGGAAGAGAACAGGGCATGCTGGAACTTGCAGTGAAAATTCCTGAACACATTGAGAAAGGGAAGAGAACTGGGGCATGCTGGAACTTGTAGTGAAAGTTCCTGAACACATTGAGAAAGGGAAGAGAACGGGGGCATGCTGGAACTTGAAGTGATTGTTCTCGAACACATTGAGAAAGGGTAGAGAACAGGTGCATGCTGGAACTTGAATTGAAAGTCCCTGAACACATTGAGAAAGGGAAGAGAACTGGGATACGATGGAACTTGTAGTGATCGTCCCTAAACACATTGAGAAAGGGCAGAGAACTGTGGCATGCTGGAACTTATAGTGAAAGCCCCTAAACACATTGAGAAAGGGAAGAGAACAGGGCATGCTGGAACTTGTAGTCAAAGTTCCTGAACACATTGAGAAAGGGAAGAGAACGGGGGCATGCTGGAACTTGAAGTGATTGTTCTCGAACACATTGAGAAAGGGTAGAGAACAGGTGCATGCTGGAACTTGAATTGAAAGTCCCTGAACACATTGAGAAAGGGAAGAGAACTGGGGCACGATGGAACTTGTAGTGATCGTCCTTAAACACATTGAGAAAGGGCAGAGAACTGTGGCATGCTGGAACTTATAGTGAAAGCCCCTAAACACATTGAGAAAGGGTAGAGAACAGGTGCATGCTGGAACCTGAATTGATAGTCCCTGAACACATTGCGAAAGGTAAGGGAACTGCGGCATGCTGGAACTTGTAGGGAAAGTCCCTAAACACATTGAGAAAGGAAAGAGAACTGGGGCATGCTGGAACCTGAAGTCTAAGTACCTAAGCCCACTGAGAAAGGGCAGAGAACTGGGGCATGCTTGAACCTGAAGCCAAAATTCCCAAGCACTATGAGAAAGGGCAGAGAACTGGGCATGCTGGAACCTGAAGTCAAAGTTCCTAGGCACACTGAGAAAGGGCAGAGAACTAGGGCATGCTGGAACCAGAAGGCAAAGTTCCTAAGCACACTGAGAAAGGGCAGAGAACTGGGGCATGCTGAGACCTTAAGTCAAAGTTTCTAAGCACACTGAAAAAAGGAAGAGAACTGGGGCACGCTGGGACCTGGAGTCAAAGTTCCCAAGCACACTGAGAAAGGGAATAGTACTGTGCATGCTGGAACCTGAAGTCAAAGTTCATAAGCACACTGAGAAAGGGAATAGTACTGGGGCATGCTGGAACCTGAAGTCAAAGTTCCTAAGCACACGGAGAAAGGGAAGAGAACTGTGGCATGACGGAACCTGAAGTCAAAGTTCCTAAGCACACAGAGAAAGGGAAGAGAACTGTGGCATGCTGGAGCCTGAAGTCAAAGTTCCTAACCAAACTGAGAAAGGGAAGAGAACTGGGGCATGCTGGAGCCTGAAGTCAAAGTTCCAGAACACATTGAGGAAGGGAAGAGAACTGGGGCATGCTGGAACTCGTAGTGAAAGTTCCTGAACACATTGAGAAAGGGAAGAGTACTGGGGCATGCTGGAACTTGTAGTGAAAGTTCCTGAACACATTGAGAAAGGAAAGAGAACTGGGGCTTCCTGGAACTTGTAGTGAAAGGTCCTGAGCACATTGAGAAAGGAAAGAGAACTGGGGCATCCTGGAACTTGGAGTGAAAGTTCCTGAACACATTGAGGAAGGGAAGAGAACTGGGGCATGCTGGAACTTGTAGTGAAAGTTCCTGAACACATTGAGAAAGGGAAGAGTACTGGGGCATGCTGGAACTTGTAGTGAACATTCCTGAACACACTGAGAAAGGGAAGAGAACAGGTGCATGCTGGAACTTGAATTGAAAGTCCCTGAACACATTGAGAAAGGGAATAGAACTGAGGCACGCTTGAGCCTGAAGTCAATGTTCCTCAACACATTGAGGAAGAGAAGAGTACTGGGGCATGCTGGAACTTGTAGTGAAAGTTCATAAGCACATTGAGAAAGGGAAGAGAAGGGGCATGCTGGAACTTGTAGTGAAATGTCCTGAGCACATTGAGAAAGGGAAGAGAACCGGGACATGCTGGAACTTTTAGTCAAAGTCCCTAAACACATTGAGAAAGGGAAGAGAACAGGGCATGCTGGAACTTGCAGTGAAAATTCCTGAACACATTGAGAAAGGGAAGAGAACTGGGGCATGCTGGAACTTGTAGTGAAAGTTCCTGAACACATTGAGAAAGGGAAGAGAACGGGGGCATGCTGGAACTTGAAGTGATTGTTCTCGATCACATTGAGAAAGGGTAGAGAACAGGTGCATGCTGCAACTTGAATTGAAAGTCCCTGAACACATTGAGAAAGGGAAGAGAACTGGGGCACGATGGAACTTGTAGTGATCGTCCCTAAACACATTGAGAAAGGGCAGAGAACTGTGCATGCTGGAACTTATAGTGAAAGCCCCTAAACACATTGAGAAAGGGAAGGGAACTGGGGCATGCTGGAACCTGAATTGAAAGTCCCTGAACACATTGAGAAAGGGAAGGGAACTGCGGCATGCTGGAACTTGTAGGGAAAGTCCCTAAACACATTGAGAAAGGAAAGAGAACTGGGGCATGCTTGAACCTGAAGTCAAAGTTCCTAGGCACACTGAGAAAGGGCAGAGAACTGGGGCATGCTGGAACCAGAAGGCAAAGTTCCTAAGCACACTGAGAAAGGGCAGAGAACTGGGGCAAGCTGAGACCTGAAGTCAAAGTTCCTAAGCACACTGAAAAAAAGGAAGAGAACTGGGGCACGCTGGGACCTGGAGTCAAAGTTCCCAAGCACACTGAGAAAGGGAATAGTACTGGGGCATGCTGGAACCTGAAGTCAAAGTTCATAAGCACACTGAGAAAGGGAAGAGAACTTGGGCATGCTGGAACCTGAAGTCAAAGTTCCTAAGCACACAGAGAAAGGGAAGAGAACTGTGGTATGACGGAACCTGAAGTCAAAGGTCCTAGGCACACAGAGAAAGGGAAGAGAACTGTGGCATGCTGGAGCCTGAAGTCAAAGTTCCTAACCAAATTGAGAAAGGGAAGAGAACTGGGACATGCTAGAGCCTGAAGTCAAAGTTCCAGAACGCATTGAGGAAGGGAAGAGAACTGGGGCATGCTGGAACTCGTAGTGAAAATTCCTGAACACATTGAGAAAGGGAAGAGTACTGGGGCATGCTGGAACTTGTAGTGACAGTTCCTGAACACATTGAGAAAGGAAAGAGAACTGGGGCTTCCTGGAACTTGTAGTGAAAGTTCCTGAGCACATTGAGAAAGGAAAGAGAACTGGGGCTTCCTGGAACTTGTAGTGAAAGTTCCTGAGCACATTGAGAAAGGAAAGAGAACTGGGGCATCTTGGAACTTGGAGTGAAAGTTCCTGAACACATTGAGAAAGGGAAGGGTACTGGGGCATGCTGGAACTTGTAGTGAAAGTTCCTGAACACATTGAGAAAGGGAATAGAACTGAGGCACTCTGGAGCCTGAAGTCAATGTTCCTGAACACATTGAGGAAGGGAAGAGTACTGGGGCATGCTGGAACTTGTAATGAAAGTTCATAAGCACATTGAGAAAGGGAAGAGAACGGGGCATGCTGGAACTTGTAGTGAAATTTCCTGAGCACATTGAGAAAGGGAAGAGAACCGGGGCATGCTGGAACTTTTAGTCAAAGTCCCTAAACACATGAGAAAGGGAAGAGAACAGGGCATGCTGGAACTTGCAGTGAAAATTCCTGAACACATTGAGAAAGGGAAGAGAACGGGGGCATGCTGGAACTTGAAGTGATTGTTCTCGAACACGTTGAGAAAGGGTAGAGAACAGGTGCATGCTGGAACTTGAATTGAAAGTCCCTGAACACATTGAGAAAGGGAAGAGAACTGGGGCACGATGGAACTTGTAGTGATCGTCCCTAAACACATTGAGAAAGGGCAGAGAACTGTGGCATGCTGGAACTTATAGTGAAAGCCCCTAAACACATTGAGAAAGGGAAAAGAACAGGGCATGCTGGAACTTGTAGTCAAAGTTCCTGAACACATTGAGAAAGGGAAGAGAACGGGGGCATGCTGGAACTTGAAGTGATTGTTCTCGAACACATTGAGAAAGGGTAGAGAACAGGTGCATGCTGGAACTTGAATTGAAAGTCCCTGAACACATTGAGAAAGGGAAGAGAACTGGGATACGATGGAACTTGTAGTGATCGTCCCTAAACACATTGAGAAAGGGCAGAGAACTGTGGCATGCTGGAACTTATAGTGAAAGCCCCTAAACACATTGAGAAAGGGAAGAGAACAGGGCATGCTGGAACTTGTAGTCAAAGTTCCTGAACACATTGAGAAAGGGAAGAGAACGGGGGCATGCTGGAACTTGAAGTGATTGTTCTCGAACACATTGAGAAAGGGTAGAGAACAGGTGCATGCTGGAACTTGAATTGAAAGTCCCTGAAAACATTGAGAAAGGGAAGAGAACTGGGATACGATGGAACTTGTAGTGATCGTCCCTAAACACATTGAGAAAGGGCAGAGAACTGTGGCATGCTGGAACTTATAGTGAAAGCCCCTAAACACATTGAGAAAGGGAAAAGAACAGGGCATGCTGGAACTTGTAGTCAAAGTTCCTGAACACATTGAGAAAGGGCAGAGAACTGTGGCATGCTGGAACTTATAATGAAAGCCTCTAAACACATTGAGAAAGGGTAGAGAACAGGTGCATGCTGGAACCTGAATTGAAAGTCCCTGAACACATTGAGAAAGGGAAGGGAACTGCGGCATGCTAGAACTTGTAGGGAAAGTCCCTAAACACATTGAGAAAGGAAAGAGAACTGGGGCATGCTGGAACCTGAAGTCAAAGTTCCTAAGCACACTGAGAAAGGGAAGAGAACCGTGGCATGCTGGAACTTGTAGTGAAGGTTCCTGAACACATTGAGAAAGGGAAGAGAACAGGCCATGCTGGAACTTGAAATGAAGGCTTCTAAGCACATTGAGAAAGGGACGAGAACCGTGGCATGCTGGAACGTGTGGTGAAGGTCATTGAACACATTGAGAAAGGGAAGAGAACTGGGGCAAGCTGGAACTTGAAGTGAAAGTTCATAAACACATTGACAAAGAGAAGAAAACTCGGGCACGGTGGAACTTGAAGGGAAAGTTCCTAAACACTCTGAGAAAGGGAAGAGAACGCGGCATGCTGGAACTTGTAGGGAAAGTCCCTAAACACATTGAGAAAGGGAAGAGAACTGGGGCATGCTGGAACTTGGAGTGAAAGTCCCTCAACACATTGAGGAAGGGGAGAGAACTGGGGCATGCTGAAACTTGAAGTGAAGGCTTCTAAGCACATTGAGAAAAGGAAGAGAACGGGGCATGCTGAAACTTGTAGTGAAAGATCCTGAACACATTGAGAAAGCGAAGTAAACTGGGGCATACTGGAATTTGAAGTGAAGGCTACTAAGCACATTGAGAAAAGGAAGAGAACGGGGCATGCTGGAACTTGTAGTGAAAGTTCCTGAACACATTGAGAAAGCAAAGGAAACTGGGGCATCCCGGAACTTGATGTGAAGCCTCCTAAGCACATTGAGAGTGGGAAGAGAAATGGATTAAGCTGGAGCTTGAAGGCTAACAGCCTTAATCCACTTGGATACTAAGTACAAAGCGAGGCAATGCACGCTTGAACATCCTGGAGACTAGAGCCAATCAAGAGACTAAATGAAAAGGGAGACCATACAGATTGAAAACAGAAATTCTAGTACCCCAGGACCTATTGTAAAGAGACTGAAGGACAAGTTTGTGGCAATTCAGTAGACAATGATATGAGATCAGAACAACCTAACATTTTAATAAAGGATTTTTTGTTTGACGTCCTACTTTTAGGATACCCCCATGGCAGTACATATAGCACTGGAGAAACGAAGAACACTAAAAAGGAATGCAAGCAACTTGTAGTTAAGACAGCCGAATAATTGAAGAATGCAAACATAAGCTGACTTAAAATGTGATTGTAGAAGACATAAAATAAGTCAACATGAAAGCAAAACACTTCTTTTGCGGAGTGGCATAGCCGGGAGCAGGTAGTGATTGTGGGAGAGGGTTGAAGGTTTGCTTGGTGCTCCCCAGGTCGGAATGATGGCATCTGTGTTGAACAGGGGGGTACTGTGCCGGGGTCGGAGGATCCCCTCAGTACTGAACAATTACGCAACCAGAACAACTTTTTAGAATAAATAAAAACATTTGAAATAATAAAGTATATATATTTTGTTATTTTTACTTTAATCATTTAAAAGGCATGTTTCCGGCTGCTTACATTACTTTAACGGCAAAATGTGTAGATCTAATGTTTTGCTTTCACTCTGGAATATAAACCTTGGGACATTATTGTACATAATTAAGAAATATACCAGCCTTACCATTCCGATGGTAATACCAAGTGAACCAGAACCTCGGCTATTCCGAACTAAAGGGAATGGATCCATTTACCCAAACTTCACAAGTCATATTCCAAAAGTTGAACAATCCATGGGATAGGAAAGAGGTGGGAATAGGAGGCTGATATTAAAGACATGGGAAAATGACATTCAGAATGTTCATGACCCACACAGACTGATTTTACAAGATGGTCTTTACCATGAATCCTGTACTGCCGTCTAAAGTCATTTGTAGTGATGACACCAAGGAAAAGGTGGAAGAAATTTGCTATAATGGGTGACGACAATAATGAATTATACTCAAATCTGTAAAAGCAATGATGTTTTGAAGCACCACTTTTCTTTGCTAAACATCTTCTGTTTGTATGAATCATTATGGACAATATACTTGTTTGCATTTTCTTTCTTGTTTTTTTTCTTCTTTTAAGTCCATTCTTGTGTTGCTTTTCTAAATTGTCCATCAGTACTCTCAGAACTGCAACTACGTGAATCGGAGCTCCATGTATGTTTCTGTTGTTGATAAAACACAAAAATAAAGTATTAAACAAAAGAATTGCAAATACACTATTTGTGAAACATGCTTTATCAAGAAATAAGTAAAACAATAATGTGAGGACGAGACAGAATGAAGATAACAATATTGGATATAAGGAGTTTAACAATTATTAAAAATATTTACAAATAGGATTTGCGTGCAATTGTGTAAGATAATATTTTAATCATTTCATCGAAAAGTAAATGAACATTATAGATGTGAAACGTGAGAACATAAATGAAACTTTAAATAAAAAAAACAAATTAGCACATTTAAGGTTGACAAGAGCTGTTAGTTTTAGATTCATAGCCACCGAGAATGAAATTCCAGGTGAAACCACGTGTTAGTAAATAGTGTTAAATTCTCTTACTTTACATCTGAGAACTCGTTGGCCAAGGAAGAAACTACAATCTTGATTGACTCTAAGTCCTTCACTTTAATGATTTCCGCCAATTTCGGGATAGCATGGCTTAGCCCCATTCACGTTGCTTGTGAATCCTATGAAGAAACAGGGACATAAATCGCAATTACGACGCAGCAAGAGGCATTCTCAAAGTGAGACCATGATGTGACTTTCAAATTTCCGAATTTGCATTTGTGCACGGCCAAATCAAATTCCCTTACAATTTCAATTATTTATTTATTTTATTTGGTTATACGCCCATATCCTCGCGTATCACGGTGTAGGTTACACGAATACTGACGCTTACTTGTTACAGGGTGACTTGGTGCTTGGTTAGTGCATATTGGAATATTTGTAAACATACACTTTTGAATCATAATGAGCTATACAGGTCATATACATAGAATTACAAGAGCATTGGTTCTTAGTGAGTTGTATAGATCATTTAGATGGGAAAACAGAGGCAGCCAGTGCTTGGTAGTAATTACAGTGGATAAAGTTACATTCTTACAATTCAAGTATTTGCTTTTCTGGTATTATTCACTATTGTGCTTCCTAGTTCACAACGTTTGGAATCAATGTAAACTCCAATGAATTTAATAAGAAAGTCAAGTTGTACTGTCCAGGTCTTCGGACGTGTGTGTGGTCTCCACTTCACAGATGCTACTCTGTGTGTGGTCTGTTGGGTTCATCATTATCTATGAAGATAGGATTCATTAAGTATGAGAATCCTTTATATTGTAGCCATATGGACTAAAATAAGAGTCACTATTGCAGGATATTGCCCCCCCACACATAATGGCCAGAGGTATATAACACTATTAGCACATACTACCAGTATCAATGCAGGTCTTGGAGTTGTGATGCTAAAGTAAACTTTTAGTGCATTCATGAGTGGAGAATAAACAAAACAGGTTAGCAAATTAAATGTTGTGTTGTGTAATATTTTCCTATCGCGGTTGTCTTTATGAGGTAAGAGTTTTAATTGTAAACTTGCTTGAACGTGGGTTCTTTTAGCATGAACTTGCACTTGGTGTAATGTGAAAGCAAACAGATTACCCAAAAGGGAAGCTTTTGGAAGGCAAGTCCCTTAGTGCCAATACAAAATTATCCAAAGAGCCATAGCATGCAATGCACAAGATATGAGAAAAACAAAAATGTATTATACTGCCGGGGCAGGGAAACATCTTGCAGACATTAACATTCCAGTAGTGAAAATGCCTGGTTATATAGCAATTACAGAAAGGAAACAACAACAAATGTTTCGAACGTCTTCATTGGCTGGTGTGGTGTACAACATAGGTGCTTCCATACATTTTACTACTTCATTGGCCTACTCTAACCACGTGATAAGGGTGACGTGTTTGCTAGTTAGCTCATGTACTGGGAAATCATTTTCATTCTCATGCATTTCTATTGGACAGTGATTATTGAAATATGTATCACTCACACTTGGTTTACTATTGGCTGCTCCAGGAGGAGAAGATGTGGAGTGAGTAATTACAGAAATCTAGACCAATCATTGTGTAAGATGTGTCCCTGGCTGTTCAACCATTACCTGGCACTTCTTGCCCACCTCATTGCCGCTCTCTGCCCCAACTTCCAGTGCTATGCGGATGACACTCAGCTCATTTTCAGGCTACCCTCAGCCACCTCTTCTCCTTCACTCATCTCTGACTGTCTGTCTGCTATCAAGGAGTGGTGTGCCACCAATGATCTCTGTCTTAATGCCAGTAAGACTGAGGTTCTCCTCTTCGGCACACCCACTCCCCCCTTTACTGCCACTCTCTAGCCGGCCTCTCGTGGCCCTCCCCTGCTCCCACCTACAAGGCTAAAAACCTTGGGGTCATCTTCGACTCCACACTCTCCTTCTCTTCTCACATCTCTGATGTCTCTAAGAAGTCACACTACCAGCTGCACCTCCTCAGAGGTATTCTTCCTTTCATCTCCTTCCCCCATAAACTCACTGTCTCCAGAGCTCTGGTTCTCTCTAGGCTGGACTATTGCAACAGACTCTTTCTAAATCTGCCTGCTTCTACTCTCCGCCCTCTGCAACTTATCCATAACAGGACTGCAAGACTTGTCCTTGGCCTCAAGCCCTGGGATCGTATCTCTCCAGGACTGAAATCACTACACTGGCTCCCAGTGGCTGCGAGGATTAAGTTCAAAACCCTCTGCATTGTCCACAAGGCCTTCTGGGGCCTGGGGCCGCAATACCTTCAACACTCTCTTCCTAAATACCTTCCTTCTCGAGCTCTTCGCTCATCCGCCTCCAACTCCCTCAGGGTCAGTCGCTTCTCAAAGCAACAAGTTGGTGGTAGATCTCTTTCTACAGCTGGGGCCTCCCTCTGGAACAGCCTCCCTACCTCCCTAAAACTTGAGGAGAACCATCTCCGGTTCCAGAAGCACCTTAAAACCTTCCTCTTTGTTTCTGCTTTCTCTCCCCTTCTCCTTTTCTGAATTCCTAGCTGAAACCAAAACTGCACTGGTGACCTGGTGACCCTTCTGATCTCGGGCCCAGGCCCCACCAGTTGCACACCTGCACTGCCTCCCTGGCAATCCCCGCACCTGGGGGCTGTTTTCTGTACCCCTACAGTCCCCTACCAGCACTTATGTCTGCACTTACCTTGCCACCAGCTGGCTGTTTTTTTATTTATCTTATTTATTCTACTATCCCATGTACTCCACTTTCCCCTCCCTCTTCCCCCAAGCACTTTTCCCCTTCCCCTTCCCATGCACTTGCGCAATCTGAATGACACCTGGCCTAGTAAGATCATTGTCTGTCTTCCCTCTGTTCCCCCTCCCTTGCCTCATCGCGCCTTGAAACACTTGTGTATAGGCACGTTATGAATGCCATATCATATCATATCATCTAATAAAATATGACTTTTAAATCTCTTTCTATTTACCTGAGCAGTTGACACCATCATACTGTTCTCACCATTACAAACTGCTTACCATTAGTCCATTTTGCAACTCCATTGTTGGAAAGAATACTTGCATTCCCTTCCTGTATCTCATAAATTCATCTGTACTGTCTCTGACCGTATGTGCTGGGGTCTAGCTACTTACAAACTTAATTCTTTCACAATGGCGCAAATGTGTATGTGCAGTGTACACTATCATAACATTGTCTTTATTTACCATTACATTTGTGTGGCGTAAATATGGTGTGAGCTGCTGTACTAATCATCTGTTCCTAATTTGTTCCATTGTATGGGCAATGATGCTCGTCTAAGGTGTGGTTTCATGAGTTGTCCCTAACACTGTTGCATTCATGCAGTGTGAATTATGTGAAAACCTCTGTATTGTTCACTCATGTCTAATTAGGGCTGCATTGTGGATAACAGTGTTTTGCATAACTGTTTCCTTGACAAGGAGAACTCTGTGAGTGTGATTTTTCCTACAGGGGGCATTGTTGTGCTATAACAAGTCTATCTCTTCAACCATGCTTCTCCATATCTTGCTGCTCAACGCCTGCGAACATGTGACCATCATAAGTTACATGTGCTTGTTCTGCCTAGGGACATCAATTGTTATAACTCTTTGGAATATGGCTATGAGAACTCAGCAGACCTGATGTGTTTTGACTAATCAGTGTGCAGCGTCTGGTCCTTAAACTCGAGGGTCTGTTGCTCTTATATGACTTCAGTACCGCAATCTAATCCCTGGGAAATATTTTGTGCCCCCTTGCTTTGTCCAATCACTGCACGGCATTCAGCCTTTGTCTCTGTGAGTGTTGCAATCTGGAACATCTGTGCCTTTCAGCTAGGGTCTGGCTACTGTTCTCTGCTCTGGGGTGATGGGGAGTGTGTCATGCTTCAGGAAAGGTTAAATAAACCTTGAGACCTACATGTCTTGTGTTCAGCTAATGTAGAACAATGGCAATCATTTACTCATGATTATAAACGCTCCTTCTATATTTCTCTCATTGATGTTATATGCAGCTGGGTCTGGATAGGGGTACACGGTTATGCCCTTCTTATAGCCTCATTGGGCCTATGCAGGAAACCCTGTGCTAAATGGGGCTGCTCGCTTCATTGCATTGTGCCATTTCATAATGACATTAGCAGCATGTATTTTCGTGCACGCTTAAGACGTTGAGTAAATTCATCAATGTTTTCATACTCCCCTACACTGTTTTCTATGTTTTAGTTTTCGCTTTGCGATGGTAAGCTGGGCGTTGCCTGTTGTGTTTAAGCTGAAGTGAAAAAAAAGAATGTTTTGTTGAAAGAAGTACTTCTATATCTTGAATGCAAAATAATGCATTCTGTTATTTCCCTGTCTGTTAATGAAGTCAAAAATTATGAAATGCAGTCAATAACTGCAGTTATGACTGCTTTGCAAGCATTCTGATTGGCTCAGAGGGGTTCAATAATGACCATTATGTGGACTGCTGTAGCATACCATTTCTGTACTGCTAAGGAGAAGGGACTTGTGTCTCTTGATTCCATGGTACGCTCTTTGTGGCCTGAAGTCCTATACCCGATAAATAAAAGACCAGGTGGTAGACCTCACTGGGTAGCAAGGGTGATAGGAACGGAGGTGAAGCCCAACCGCAAGACCAATAACTGGCAAAAAGTAGAAAACACAAAGGCAAGAGCAAAAAGTAATTTAAAAAAAAGAAATAGCAGCAAAATTAAACACAAAAACAGAAACAAAACCAACATCTCAATGCGATAGACAGGTCAGTAAAAAATGAACAAGCAAAAATCAGATGGTAAAGCAACACCTGCGCCCCCGCACCCTCATAAGGTTTGCCATTCTGCATGTGCTTGGTGCGGTTCCTCACCTTCTCCTGCACCATGTTCCACTTAGTGGCCTTTGCCTCACCCATAGCCCATCCCCCTCCTAACTCACCAAACCGTGGATCGCAGCCTGCATTCGGCATAATAAGCACGCACATATTCTCATCTAAATACATGTTGCTTCAGTACTTGCAACTTCGCTCCAGGACCTCCTGGATGTAGCCATGCATTTTATTTCAGGGTACTGTGTTGTTTGTGCTGGCTTTATTTACATATGGAGCTCTAAAGTTGTTAATTGGTTGTTGCATTTTATACAGTTATGATAAACTGAACTAAACATGATTAGGTAGACATGTTTCTAAAGGCATGTGTGCTTCACATTGTACCATCTCTATCAAGACTTGTCTCCCCAGCATTGTGCGGATTGTAACGAATCGCAAGGTGTTGTCACTATTCCCCCCATGAGGGAGACCTTTCCCATGAGGCTAGGCAGGTGAGGTCGCTACCTGATGGTCCCCCTAGGGGTGGTTTAATGTGGGAGGACCTCCTTGGGAGGAACCCCCCTTCTGGGGATAAGGACAACCACCAGGGCCACAACACACCCAACCCCCTTGCCCAAAACCCCCAAAGACCCATACCACCTTCCACAGCCCCGCTGGAAAAAAGTGCATCCATATGCTTTTGTAACACCCTATCTAGAAACTATAACTCGAGTACTGACATGAAGAAGATTAACCAAAACATGAAGATTGCCCAGCCAGTAAGTACTGGTATGAGGAGGCTCACAGGAGTTAGGAAGAGTACTCTTCCATCCTCTGCGATAGGTTTTGACACTACGTCGAGGCAGGACTAGCACTATATAGGAGAAACTGAAGAAGGACTAGATATCTTCCAGCTCAGAACCCGGGAGTTCTGATTTCCTGTCATCGAGAGTTGCAGGCAGTGCAGCAGACGTCAGCAGGAAGCTGAGGGTAGCCGAAGGGAGTCTCACAGAAGAAGATCCCCAGCCAAACTGAAGGAGAAGAGCGATGGCGTAAACCTGTCCAGGTTGACCGTGCAGTCCGTGAAGAGTGCTGATACCGTGACAGAAGTTGTGCCTCGGAAGCTCTGCGAGGTCTGCAGAGTGAAGGAGAAGAGTCTTGTCGGCAGCTGAGTGAAGACCCCATCCCAGGAAGAGCTGAAGCAGTGCCAAATCCTGAACGAAGGTACAGGGAGGCACGAGAGGCACAGTTGGGACACAACAGGGGCGACTGTCCACCAGAGAAGGGTAGGGGACCCTAACTAAAAGAAGTGCAGTGGAAAACCGAGGAGAGCTTCCTCATCCCAGTGGTGGCAACACCCCCACTGACCACTAGAGAAGGGCCGGGGACCGTAAATGAATGGAGTGTGTATCCGAGCAAGGCTTCCTCATCTCAGTGGCGGCAACACCCCCAGCGACCACCAGAAACGGGTTGGTGTCCCTACGGGTGTCAAAGTGGGTATCCAAGTAGAGCTTCTCATCTCATTGGTGTCAACCCCCCTACTGACCACCAGAGAAGGGTCGGGGATCCTATGAGACATAGAGTGTATCAGAGGAGAGTGTTGTCATCTCAATGGCGACAGTAGAGCCACTGACCAACAGAGAATGATCTGGGAATTGTAATGAATCAGGAGTAAGGCTCTGACACAGCAGCACTGCGATGATTGCTATAAACATTTATTAACATCAAAAAGAGGGTTAGAAAAAGACCTATCTCACCCTATCTCTACAAGAGTTTCCCCGCCTCAGCAAAACCAAAGGATGTCAGCATCAGAATGTACAAAAAGAAAAGAGTTTTCCGTCCTGTGTACAAAATACTAACCGAATTGTCACATGCTAAACTCCAAATAATGTGCAAAGGAATATAGTCTTCCAACTGGCCAGCTGCAGCTTTTTCCAGTGTTTCAATACAAAGTTCAAAGGTGCAAAAATAAACAAAGGATCAACATTCCACAAAGTTCCACAATTTTAAGAAGGGGGGTGCACAGGATCCCCTTCTCCTGAGTTTCCCAGGTGCCTAAAAAGTCACAATTCTTCTCCTTTGGTTGTGCAACTTATACAATCCTGGGGTGTATGGCTCCCTTCCCCTGCATTTCACCACTCTAGGGGTTCATTTTCCTTCTCCTTAATTTGCACACTTTGTTCTCTTTTAAACCCAAAAGGGTATGGTTTGCTTTCCCTAGGGTTCAGACTTTTGAGAGGCACGCTTTCCTCTTTTTAAATTTCACAGTTTCTCTTCAACTGGGTGTGGGTTTCAGACTCACAATCACATTGCCTGGTATACTCTCCTGCCAGGGCTTTCACAGCATTCACATTATGCGTTGGGTGCGGGTCCCAGAATTGCAACAGGTTGCCTGGTGTACTTGACGGCCAGGGCTTTCACCATGTTCACTTTATGCTTTGGGTGCGGGTGCCAGACTCACAACAGGTTGCCTGGTATACTTGCCAGGGCTTCCTTGTCATCCAACAATTCAATTGCCTCGGCAACTGGGTTTCCGACCACTTCTCATTTATCTCGCTCTCAAATATATCCGGCGTCCCAGCTCCCTTGCTCAGGTACACATTACAAATGTCTCTGCCTTTGCTCGTCATGCAGCACTCGCTGTGAAGCGCCCCAGTGTCCCAATTCCCTGCTCTGGGCTCACAAGTGTCGTCTGGCTGCTTCAGCCTTCCCTGTAGTCTTTCATCTCTCCAGCGGGGCACCTCCTCCTTCTGCCAGCTTCCCGGCTGCAGTTCGGTACTCGCCGTGCCAAAGCAGGTCTATGGTCCGTCGTACGCCTTGTAAAGGCAGCTCTGTTCTATCTTATGTAGACATATTTTAATTACAGAACTGTCTGGCATTGTGCAGAGGTACTTTGCAAATACAGGTCTGTCGTACATTGTAGATATATGCCTTCTGAAGACAGGTATATCTGATATTGTGTAGGCATGTTTCAAAAGGAAGGTTTATGTCACATTGTACAAACTTTGTAAAGACATGTCGCACTAACATTGTGTAGACATACTTTGCTAAGGCAAGTGTTTCATACATTGTACGTGTGTGCCTTGTAAAACTGTTTTTTCTGATATTATATAGATATGTTTGTAAAAACAGGTCTGTCTGACAGTGTCTAAACATCGTTTGCAAAGCTAGGTCTTTTGCATATTGCAAAAATATTCATTCTAACGACAAACACCTTATTTTGTATAGACAGCCTTTGCAAAGGAAGGTATGTCTAGCATTGTGTAGACATCCTTTGCAAAGACAGGGTTGTTGTCACATAGACAGATCTGTCTAATATTGTATTGACATGTTTTTAAGGACAGGTCTGACTGATTTTGTATTGACATTTTTGTAAAGACAGGTTTGTCTGATGTTGTGCCGACATACCTTTCAAAGGCAGCTCTTTCGTACAGTGTACATATGTGCTTTGTCGGGACAGGTCTGTTTGATATTATGTAGAGAAGTCTGTAATCATATGCCTGTCTGACAATGTGCAGACATGCCTTGCTAAGGCAGCGCTTTGGTACATTGCATATACAGTCTTTGTAAAGATATGCCTGCCTTGCATTTTGGAGACCTACTTTGAAAAGAAAAGTCTATGCCACATTGTACAAGTATGCTTTGTAAAGAAAGGTGTCTCTGATATTGAGTAGATATACATTTTAAAGGTAGGCGTGAACTCACACAAGCTGTGAAGTAGTCTTTAATCAGACAGGCATTATCCAGTGTGTGATCTGCTATGTTTTGTTGTTTTTCTTGACTTCTGCTGCTGAATTTCTTCTTCATCAACATTTGTATGTACTCTTTAAATAGGTGAAAATTGATGTTCATCGCAATGTCTTATAGGTAAATAAAATCACAAGACAAATCCTGCCCTAACAAGTGGTTAAATCAAAAATATGTCACAAACAAAAGTCAAAAATACCTTTATTCAACGTCAGTCTTTAGGCAACATATAAATATAAGAATAATTCATAGATTTTATTTTTTTCAAATTTCTTTGTTGAAATTTGTATAACATGCAGAAGATAAATTACATCCTGATAAAACTGTTTGGTACTTTAAAAACACTACTAAATGGGTTTATACAATGATTAAAAAGAATGATAGTCAATTTACAATGCCGGAATGTTCCATACAATCTTACTCATTCCATGCATAGGGAAGAGATGGCTACTTATAGTAATTTTAAAACCGTGGTGGGTAAAAATGGTTTCATCCAAACTAGCTCTCTTTTAAACATGGGCAACATGCAGTCTGGTTCATTGGAGTTAAATGACAGTATGAGGCATGTCTAGTCCAAAATTCCACTGCCAGATGTTTTTAGCATCTTAATCCCGTTAAGCCGGGCACACAGACTATGTTTAGCTGTATGGTGCATGGCTTTCATTTCAGATGTGGATTTGCAATCGCTTCCAAAGTGGCGCGGATATATGCAGAGTTAAATATTGATTTCAAGTGGATAGCCGTGAAAACATTAAGTGGAGAAATTCTCGCCGCTTTTTTGGGTAAAAATGTTGGGGCCGATCCCCCTCCACTTTGACTATTTCCCTTACCCCCGCCCCGATATTTTTTTTAAAGTCCCCAAAATTGGAGAAATTGTTGTAAAAAACCTGCGATCATTTTCTCCATTAGATGTTTTCCTTTCAACTTTTTCAGGGGATCCCATTTCAAGTACCTTACTCTCATTGATTTTAAGATATCACCAAATAGCATACAATGGACTACCGTCTCTTCAACCCCTCCACAAAGTGGGCAAATGCCCGAATTCATGTCTCTCCAGGACCTTGTGAATATAGCTACCCTTAGTGCTCATCCTAAACTCCATAAGGCCCTATCGCTTTAGAAAATATGGGCTTGGGTTATGAACGACTTTAATTTTAAAAAAGTAATAATAAAATATATATATATATGTAAACCAAAGTCAAAGTTGTAGTTCATTTATCATCTCTTTGTCACATTGTGGGGTCTGATTGGTTGTTGAGCACGTGCAATAAATCTAAGATGGCTGCTATCCAGGGTGGGAGGCGAGGCCTGGTCACCACGGCTACCTACATTCCCAACAGAGTGTTTGCAACACAAACCAATCCCGGCAAGGAAAAACCTCTCTTTCCTTACCTGAAAATAGCAATCAGGGAGAGCCCTGAATTTCAAAATGTATGATTTAGTGACGTTTATAATCTCGCTCATGGTAACCCTGACTGTGAAGTCCATTCCTCTCTTAAAACATTTCCAAATGAGGCTGGCGAAGAAAAACAGATCTTTTTGGGAATGCTGACTGCAACAAATAATATTCACAAAAGTGTAAGATTACAACAAATTGCCTCGATTTTAAATGATTTCTGAGTAAACTTCCCGCCAGGCTACCCTCACACAATATATTTGAGCGAATTGTGGACTGTGAGTTGTAATCATTTAGGAAGCCGGGGGTTGTTCTGAAAACCTGGCAAGACAAAGGCTTTCCAGGACTGGAATTCGAGCCACCCGGTTTCGATATTGACATCAATGATCCACTGCTGTTTGCTGTCAAACCTAGTCACAAACCCGATTCTGGCTTGGAAGTTCCTGGTATGTGCCCACCGTATAAACCGTCTACGGCGGCTATCAAGTATAACTTGGTAACAACGGCAGTGACACCTTTAGAATGTCTGCTAGGTGTGGTTATTCCCCCCGCAAAAATGTCATCCTTTGAGCACACCACTCTCTGCAAATGCCGCCCTATCACCGGTGGACCAGCCATTTCCAAGGTCATTGTTAAACAGTTGTATGGTGACCTGGGCATGTTTTAGACCTGTCCATAGTACCAAGACCTCTGGAGCTGTGGAGAACATCATGGCCATCGCAGAGGGTGATTGAGTCTGTCTGCCGTGTTTACTGGAGGTAACGGCACACTTCAACACAATTTATTTCTCCATCCTACTTCCTCAGTGTTCATCACAGTCCCTCCTGAAGCTTTACACGTTTCAAGAATTTTTCAAAGACCGCTCCAATTCAATTGGTATGATTGTGTTTCCCTCCCCTTGTAGGCAGATACTCCTACCTTGTTTTACATTTCTCAGAACCGTCCGGCTGCGATAGTTACGTCCTTTGGACTGACCCGCCACTCTCAATGCCCGTCAAACAAAGATTCACGTTTTGGCTAGTGGTGGGCTAGACTGAGTTTAGGCGTTATCCAATTGTGTGTCTCTGCACTAGAGAACTTCATGAAAGCAAAAGGACAAAAAGAGTTGTCAGCCACCCCTGCAGGCTCCAATAGTATTATTTATTAGGCCCATTCCGCAACTAGAAATATATCATAAATAATGTTGTTTTGATTGTTCTTCAATCCAATTTCAGAGTTTGTTAATTGATTATTATTTTCTCACATGAATTGGTCTTCCAGTTTATGCAACTTAAAAAGATCAATATTGATAGACATGTTATCAAATGCTATTTTTTAACATTTGTATTGCTGTTTTAGTTAGTGCACCAGTAATTTGTTGTCGTAACACTTTTCAGCTTTATTAAATGGAAATTCTGATGACACATGTTTCGCATCTAAAAAATGCTTCCTCGGGGCAATCTATATTCTTGTTCAAGCAATAGGTGCATCTCTCCCACAGATTGGTCTTCAAGATTACATAATATAAAAAGATCAATGATCAATATTGATAGATATGTTAACAATTGCTATTTTTTTGCATTTGTATTGTTGTTTGAGTTAGTATATCACTTATTTGTTCTCATTACTCTTTTCAATTTTATCAAGTGGAAATTCTGCTGACACATGTTTCGACACCTAAAAAGACCAGACGGTGGGCATCTGAAACAGACACGGTTATCCCAGAACACTGCAGTAGGATTTAAGTGTGATGTATGGTATTCAGAGCAAACGTGTTTTAAGGAATACCAAATGCCCGAACAAGTAGAGCCAAGTAGTAACTTTCTCCATAAATAATGTTGCCCTCATGATGAACACACTTCAAAATCTAAACGCGCTCTTTTAAATATGACACCCTATTCCCTTTCTCTTATTGTCACCTTCAGAATGTGTTTGTTAAAAGGAAAAAGGGAACAGAATAACACATAATTAAGAAAGAAAATCAATAGCAGTGCACTTTTCTTTTAATTCTTGCATGGATTCAGCGAGCGGCCGGGTTGCGAGGGGCACATTTGAAATGTTCCTTTGGGCCCTGCCCATCTTTTCACTGCTGACTCCTGCAGGGCTCTGAAAGACAAAGGCATTGATTGCAATGATTAGCGCCCCCTGCTGGCTGCTCAAGTGCCTCTGCATACAGACTTTTGTGATGACAAAGCACTGCTTTCTGCCTGCGCTACTGAGAGGAGAAGAGGATTTCAGTTTTTTTTATAAGCCGCTATATAGCAGTTCACAGGCCCACGGTCATGAATGCGATTTGCTCTTTTTCCCCGTGGATAGAAGCGGGGGGCGCCCCAGGGGTGGTTGAAACAATACTATTAATCCCCTGAAGCCTGTATTTATGTATCTGTGCTTTTGTGGGAGCGTAAAGGTAGCTCTTGTGCGGTATTGGATTACAGAATACAGAATGGCGCCCCCTTTGTATTATTAAAAATGCCCAAGGCCCGCAAACTGGACCCCGATCTCTCTGACATGTCCCTGTCAGCCCCCCATAATCTGCCGACCCACAAGCATTGCATCTCACTCCCTCGCCCCTCCGACCCCATCACCTTTGACCACTCTCTTCTACATTTCACTGTCTCTCTTTCGTTTCTACTTCCTTTCTAAAATCACAAAAGTAAAGTCCAAACCTGAGTACAAGGCCCCTCCCTGCGTGGATCAAGTCAGGGCGCCCACCCACACTCTCCCTTCACCGCTAACCTGCTCCATTGAATTGGCCTAAGAGGGGCAGTTGGGTACTGCCCGCCCCCCTTACAGTAAGCTACATTCCATCACGGTGTAGCCCACCTTGTCTAAATAACTGAGGCCACCCCAACTTATCACATTTATGGCATAACAAGGCCGCAGTGTTATTATCACACATTTCACACTGTCACTGCAAACCAAACAATAACATCTTCAATGCATGATTACAATCCCAGACGATTGGCGGCAGCTTTTTGTTTACACATTCCTTTGCACCTGTGTTGCTCTGCGTCGTCTTGCTTCCAAGATGTGCTGCCCCTGAGCTATCCTCCGTGTGATGGCCAGGCTGAATTCTTACCACAATATATGTGTCTGCATGTGTGAAAGCATGCTTAATACACTACCCCTCACTGTATCGTGGGGCCTCATGTATTTTACTGATTTTTGGAACCAACAGTATTAACAGTACAAAAAAGAAGGTGGGTGAGGCGCGCACTCCCGGTCCTGGTCAATTAAACCTGTTGCAAAAAATAAGTAGCTGGGTCACATCCCAAAATGGACAAATATTCACAGGGTTAGATCCCTTCTGCTGCAAATCAGGTACTCAGTATTAACAGGGTTAGATCCCTTGCTGCAAATCAGGTACTCAGTATTAACAGGGTTAGATCCCTCAGCTGCAGTTCTGTGGTCTGTAGTTGTTCTCTCCCTAGCGCTTTCTTATCTCAAATAATCATCAGGGAGGCTGTTGAGCAGGTGTGTCTAATTAGACTCAAAGGATTCTGGTAGCTGTAGTGAAAAAGTTTTTTTCTGTTTAGGTGACCAGCAACCGACACCCCTCCAAAGCACAAGTCCTTCCCAAATTTGGGGGAGGGGAGAGAACCATCTTTATGATTCTCCAAAGTGGGGCACAGTCACCCCGTGGCACTGCCTCTGGAGCCCGGGACTCCCATAGCATTCAGTACAAAAAAGAAGGTGGGTGAGGCGCGCACTCCCGGTCCTGGTCAATTAAACCTGTTGCACAAAATAAGTAGCTGGGTCACATCCAAAAATGGACAAATATTCACAGGGTTAGATCCCTTCTGCTGCAAATCAGGTACTCAGTATTAACAGGGTTAAATCCCTCAGCTGCAGTTCTGTGGTCTGTAGTTGTTCTCCTCCTAGCGCTTTCTTATCTCAAATAATCATCAGGGAGGCTGTTGAGCAGGTGTGTCTAATTAGACTCAAAGAATTCTGGTAGCTGTAGTGAAAAAGTTTTTTTCTGTTTAGGTGACCAGCAACCGACACCCCTCCAAAGCACAAGTCCTTCCCAAATTTGGGGGAGGAGAGAGAACCATCTTTATGATTCTCCAAAGTGGGGCACAGTCACCCCGTGGCGCTGCCTCTGGAGCCAGGGACTCCCATAGCATTCAGTACAAAAAAGCGGTGGGTGAGGCGCGCACTCCCGGTCCTGGTCAATTAAACCTGTTGCAAAAAATAAGTAGCTGGGTCACATCCCAAAATGGACAAATATTCACAGGGTTAGATCCCTTCTGCTGCAAATCAGGTACTCAGTATTAACAGGGTTAGATCCCTCGGCTGCAGTTCTGTGGTCTGTAGTTGTTCTCCTCCTAGCGCTTTCTTATCTCAAATAATCATCAGGGAGGCTGTTAGTACTGAGTACCTGATTTGCAGCAGAAGGGATCTAACCCTGTGAATATTTGTCCATTTTGGGATGTGACCCAGCTACTTATTTTGTGCAACAGGTTTAATTGACCAGGACCGGGAGTGCGCGCCTCACCCACCTTCTTTTTTGCACTGAACAGTATTAACAGGGCGCTGTGTCTACACAAGGGTTATTTTGGACATAAACACCTCTGCCTCAAAATAAGTATTTATGGAACACTGGCACGGCCAATGAATATTTAAGAAGGTGGACATAGCAGAGTTGGGTGTCAAAGGCCACCAAATTGGCTTCCGACATCCAGCGAAGCGAAAAACTGATATAAACATAGGGCTGGATCCATGTCGGATTTTCATGATACCCCTCATTAATTTTCATGAGATAAATTTGCTGTCATGCATGCTGGACGCTACGCTCGTAGAACAGCTAGACCGTTCTACTCCAAATGGAGGTTATTCGATACGTTACCGGGAAAACGACGTTTGCACTTTTCACGTCGCTAACTTCACGTGACTTTTGCTTCGTCACGTGAACTACGGTATTACGTATTTAAGCAGCGTAGAAGCTTCACTCGCTGCTTCTGATCGTCTCTATTGGCGTTGTGTAGCTGAACCTCTGATCTGCATCCTGGCATATTTCTACAGCTACTTTTGGGCCTTCGATAGCGTGTGTTCCGCCACACGCTGATTCCTGGAGCTATCCCTTCGCGTGATAATTCACACGCGTTCTCTGTCTTCAAGCGTGGCTGGTCCGGACTGCGGGAATCCTGCCCGCGTGTAATTCCACACGCTCACGCTGTCTCTAAACGCGGCTGTTCCGGACTGCGGGAACACCGCCCGCGTGTTATTCCAAACGCGCTCTCTGTCTTCAAGCGCGCCTGGCTAAGGCTGCGTAAATCCTGCCCGCGTGTAAAATCCACACGCGCTCTTTGTCTTCAAGTGCGGCTGGCCAAGGCTGCGTGAATCCTGCCCGCGTGTAAAATCCACACGCGCTCTTTGTCTTCAAGTGCGGCTGGCCAAGGCTGCGTGAATCCTGCCCGCGTGTAAATCCACACGCGCTCTTTGTCTTCAAGTGCGGCTGGCCAAGGCTGCGTGAATCCTGCCCGCGTGTAAAATCCACACGCGCTCTTTGTCTTCAAGTGCGGCTGGCCAAGGCTGCGTGAATCCTGCCCGCGTGTAAAAACCACACGCGCTCTCTGTCTTCATACGCGGCTGGCCCGGACTGCGTAAATCCTGCCCGCGTGTAAATCCACACGCGCACGTTGTCTTCACACGCGGCTGGCCCAGACTGCGCGAATCCTGCCCGCGTGTAAAATCCACACGCGCACGTTGTCTTCAAACGTTATTTTCTTCGCGGCTGTTTATAACCGCGTGTACTTCTAACTCCTGCATCTGTGGAATTAACAGAAGGATTGATCCCTATAGTGGGAAGGAAGCCTTTCAAGGATTATTGGAAGGTGACATTGAACTGAACTTTGGACGCTATCCTGTGGTGAATTCAACCCGTATCTAGCGTGAGCCTCGTTCCGTTCGGGATAAGTCTCCCTTACTAATTTTCCCTTCCTTGTCGTTTGTTCTTCATTCAAATCCATCAAGAGACTTCTGGATTATTCTACCCAAATCTAAAGGTCAGTGTGAACATTCCTGTCATTATCTAATTCATCATACTCAGATTGGAGCAGTTATTCATGATACTTTAATTTGTCCTAGGCTGGATTACTATACCTTACCCACGCCCTTTCCACTGATCCATCGCTCTGCCTGTTTTATCAGCCAGAGGGTTGTATCATTTGGAAGGTCTTTTATTGACTTCACGACTATCAAATCGTGTGAACAGGGATCCGGAAGACCCTACCTCCTGTATCCTTTTGAGTATTGTATCCTTTTCAGTTAATACTTTGGTACATTCTGACATTTGCATACAATGATTCTAAATGTATGCACATTTTCCCTAATGATATCCCTCATTAATATTCATGAGATAAATTTGCATACAATGATTCTAAATATATGCACATTTTCCCTCATGAATATTAATGAGGAATATCATGAAAACTCATCAGGTTTGCGGCCCTCGAGGACTGGAGTTGGACAACCCTGAGCTAAACCTTAGGACATTTTTATACAGTCATGATCATTTCATGTGCTGAGCAAAGCAAGCAAGCGCAGCAGTAAATTGTATTGTTTTTATAAAAAGGTTACAAAAGATCACACATCCAGTTCATTTCCAAAATGAAGTCATAGTATTACCTCTAATTCTAGAAACAGATCTGGAAGCAGGGTGCTGAAGGCACTTTTCTTTAGTTCATCCAAGATGGCACCCACACTCCTGCCAAGGCCACTCTCTAGGCGTCGCTCTTCAAACCTTTCCAGGTATTTACTGAAATTAGAGGCGGAGGACAACAAGAAATAATAAAACATATGTGCGTTTAAATTGGGCCCCGAGCAAATGAATTGTGGTCAGTTTGTCACGATCCAAAAAAAAAGTGATGTCAGAAAAACAGACAAAAAGCGTCTAAACAACAAGAACAGACTTTGCTAATTTCATAACCTCAACAGTCTGTAGGCCCCCTTCAAGGGAACTGGTTTGGTCATGTTGGACTCCAGCAATGTTCATATTTTACAGCATGCTTCATTACAGAATTTTTTAGGAGGATAGCTCGGGGGCAACGCGCTCTCCTTGGCAAAAAGATGATGTCATACAACATGAGTTGATCCTCGTTCTGGTGCTTAGAATCTGGAGGAATCTGGTATTAAGCATGATATAGTTCACCAATAATAATAATAATATTTTGTGAAATGTAACGAATGCATGTATTTAACAAAGATACATGTCTCGCAAAGGCTTGAAGAACCCTTAATACTTAAGAAATACTCCACCTGAATAACGTACCACGCACGCAGCACCGCGATGGATTGCATTTTCCAACCAGGCAGTATTTTCACCTTCTGGAATGGGCGGTATTGTGCAGTGGTCGAACTCATGCCACTTTGTCCATCATGAGACCCCAGGTGTGATTTCTTAGATTATTTCAAAATAAGAGGCCACGTGACTGGAAGATCACTCCCATTGGGCAAAGTAAAGAAAACAAATAAAATCATAGCGGCACTCACCGGGAAGAAGAACGTGATAAAAAAGTGATACTTGTGATCTACAAAGTCATATGAGAAACTCAAAGTGTAACATGGCAAAAGCACACTTTGTGACATAGTAGCCTCTAAAATATCTTTTTTTTCAAAGAAAATGACTGTCTAATTTCAGAAATTGATGGGGTTGCTAAATTGTCTTTGGGTCGTGACGAATCCGGGAAAATTGAAATCAAATTTCTTTCCCATTTTGACATGCGTGCCTTTGTGGCGTTCACCAACCGTAAGCCCAATGTGAAAATACTATGGTGGCAACCTTTTTAGCTTGGGCTAGTAGGTGGCGCTTTAGCCAAAACCTTTGCATTGGAGAACAGATAGGAGGAAGATGAAATGTGAGGAGGGACTATAAGCTTGTGGGTTTTGTTTGCCTATTTACCCACCCATTATCTGCCCATGGCCTTGCAAGTCTATATGGCCATTCCCACCCACTGTCTATCCATCCTTGCTCCAAACACACACCACTGGAATCTCTTTGAGATAGCTCTATCAAGCAGTAATATCAAGCATGGGCCTGCCAGTGCTTATTTCTTTTTTTTTTAAATTCAATTTTATTGTTTTTTTATGGCAACAAAGCATTAATACAAACAATGACATTGGGGCACCGGCCAGTGCCAACTTCCATTAGAGAACCATAATATTCTGCTGTATACACCCTCCCTACACCCTCCCACACAAGACCCCTAATGATAGGGCACACGATCCACTTCTCCATGATTATCCTTTTCGGGCAGCTCCAACCGGGTATACAAGGGATAAACATTAGTGAACTTTACTTGGAAAAGTACAATGAGTCTTATGCCACGACCAGTTTTTGGGCCGGGTGGAGTGCCTCTGTTAAACTCCTGTCTCGTCCTCAACGTAGGAGAACGCTTCCATGAATTGCAGCCAATCGGTCTCAACCTGTGTGCTGGAGCCGTGTATTGCTGCTGTTAGTCTCTCCATAAAATAAATGTCCTTGGCCACAATCACCCATTCCCTCTTCGAGGGGAGAGATGCTCTCTTCCAAGTCCTGGCCCGTGCAGCACTGGCTGCCAATAGCAGGAAGTGTGTCAGGTCCGGAAGTTTCTCCCAGTGGTCGTCCCTGTGGCGGAGACCAAATATTAATGAAAATGGGTCTAATGGGTAAACCCCCTCTCCCGCCTCCTCAAGCCAGCTGAGCACTTCTGACCAATACACTTGTACTTTCGTGCAGGACCACCACATATGCCAGTAGTCGGCTCTTTCCCCACATCCGTGCCAACACAACGGGACAGTGTCTGGGAACATCCTAGAGAGGGAGATCGGGTCGTACTGCCACCTATGGAGAAGCTTGATGGCGTGGGACTTGTACTGACATGAGATAGAAGTCTTAAATGCCCTGCTACATAATCTCCCCCAGAGCCCATCCCCGATGGCGCAACCCAAGTCCCTTTCCCATTTCCCTCTGAGGCTCTTAGTCGTTCCCTCGTGGGAGGTTAACAGTGCTTCGTACAAGAGGGAGATGAGACTTTTCATTTCAGTGTGGGAGTCTAGAATTTTCTCAACCGTGGTAAGCCCTCTTTGTATGCAAGATTTTAGTTTTGGCTTCATTAGGATGCCCTTGAGGCGCAGGTATGGAAGCGGGGAGAGCCTGCCGATTCCCAGTGCCGCCTCGAGCTCCTGTATGCTTATAAAAGTGTCCTCTCTTACCAATTGGCCTACCCTACACAGGCCCGCGTGGAACCATGACTGGTAGTGTTCGTGGCCTGGGATTTCTTCCAGAACTGGTGTAGACCAGATATGGCTCAGGGGAGAGGGCCATGTGGTGACTTTCTCGCTAGAGCCTTTCCCCGCTAATGGTTTCCACATTGTACCCAGTATTGAGTGGTCCCTGATTCTTTTGGGGAGCTTTTTCAGTGGGACCCATAGCCATTCACCCACGGTAACTGGGCGTAGGTAGAAAGTTTCCATGTATACCCATTGTTTATTGGGGTCCTCTCTAAGGTGGGAAGCCAGGGCCCTAAGTTGGGCTGCTCTATGGTAGGCATTCAGGTCCGGCAGGGCGACCCCTCCTCTATCCTTGGGGAGGGTAAGAGTCTCGTATCCAATTCCATGTCTCTGGCCCTGCCATATAAACTTCACTATACACCTCTTGGCTTCTCTGAGGTATGGTTCAGGAGCCTCCAAGGGGAGCATCTGAAAGACGTACAGCACCCTGGGGAGCAGATTCATTTTTATGGCGTTTATTCTTCCCATCCAGGAGATCTGCCCCTTCCCCCAAGCCTCTATGTCCCTGAATAGTTGATCAAAGAGCGGGGGGTAGTTTGCCTGGCCTAAATCCCCGTCGGGACGGACTATGTTGATCCCTAAATATTTTATCTCCTCCGTACAAATTCGGAGGCCCAGTGGGACGAGTTTGCGCCAGATCTCTATCCGCATCGGGTGCGAAGGGAAAGATCATTGACTTGCCTACGTTTACCTTGAATCCGGAGAAGTGGCAGAACTGTTGAATCACCTGCAAAGCGGCTGGGACTGACCTTGCGGGCTCCCTCAGGTGGAGCAAGATGTCATCTGCATAGAGGCCTAATTTAAAGGTACGTTCGCCCACCTCTATTCCTCTCACCATTGATGCGCCCCTGAGGTACTCTGCCAGAATCTCCATTGTCATGGCGAAGAGGAGAGGGGAAAGGGGGCAACCCTGCCTCGTACCTCTCTGGAGATGAAAGACTCGTGACAAACGCCCGTTAACTGTAACTCTGGCAGTTGGTGACACATATAGGGCCTTGATGGCTTGTTTAATCCCCGTACCGAATCCCAGCTTCTCAAGTACCCCCTGAAGGAACCCCCAGTCAACCCGATCGAACGCCTTCTCGGCGTCAATGGACACCAAGACGGGGTTCCCACCCTTCGGTGCTGCCTCTCTCATCAGGTGCAAAGTCTTGCGCAGTGTATCTGCACCTTGCCTTCCCCGTATAAAACCCACCTGATCTGAGTGAATTAGCCCCGGCATGTAGCTGTCCAGTCTCGATACGATAATCCTGGTAAATAGCTTAGCATCTACATTCAGGAGGGAGATGGGTCTATAGGAGCGGCAGTCCACTGGGTCTTTCCCCTCCTTCGGAATCAACGTGATCAGAGCTTTGCCAAAGGAAGGGGGTGCCCTCCCCGTCCTCATAATATTCGAGAAAAGGTCCGCCAGGAACCCCACTAGTTGGTCCGAGAGGGCCTTGCAGAAACCTGCCGTGAACCGGTCCTCCCCCGGGGCCCTGCCCAGTTTCAATCCCGATATGGCTCTAAGCACCTCCTCCTCAGTTATGCGGGCGTCTAGGGCCGATGCTTCTAAGGGACCAAGGACAGGGAGGGTGACCCCATTGAGATATGCCTCACTTGCTTCCTTCTCTATCTCCCCTTCCCTCCCATAGAGCTTCTCATAGAATGAAGCGAAACTCTCAACGATCCCCTCCGGATCAGATCTTTCCCCCTCTTCAGCGCTAACCACTCTTGCCACCCATCTATCTGCCCTTTGGCCTCGCAGTTTTGCTGCCAGCATAGCATCGGCCTTGTCCCCTTTCTCATAGTATTTCTGACGTAGATGTTGGAGCCCCGCTACAATTTTCCCCATCTCCATTTCCCTCAATTCTAGTCTCTTCTCCCTCGCTATGCCCAGATCCCTCTCTTTCTCTGTCTACGCCTTCCCCTCCGAGCTTTCTAGGCGGATTATTTCAGATCTCAACCTGTGGGTCAGGAGGGTCCTGGTTCTTTTTTTGGATGCCCCTTCGCTGATCAACCTTCCCCTCCAAGTCGCCTTAGCCGCCTCCCACACCATCTCCCGGCTCACTTCTCCCGTGTCATTTAGCTCAAAGAATTCTTTAATTGCAACGGTCATTTCTTCCTTAAAGACCGCATCCCTCAGCAGGAAATCGTTGCACCTCCAGAGGGACTCGCTGGGTTTCAGCCCCACTATACTGACATCCGACCAGACCATGTCGTGGTCTGTCCAGCTGACCGGGCGGATGTCACAGGCCTCTATTCTGCTCATTTGCTGACTCCCCATGAAAAGGTAATCTATCCTGGGCCTGGTACCATGGACTGCGGAGAAGAAGGTGTATCCCCTTCGTCTAGGGTGCAGCTCCGTCCATATGTCCACCAATCCCTGTTCCCACATTAATTCCCGCAGCCCACCATGAAGTTCAGCTCCTCTATTACCTGATGTGGCCGAACTCCCACTATGGTCCAACTCTCGATCTGCCCACATATTAAAATCCCCACCCAGGATCAAGAGCCCTTCCGTTTTAGCCATCACCTCCTCCAAGGCTACTTGAGCAAATTCCCTCTGGCCCACGTTAGGGCAGTATATCACTGCTAGGCTGACTCTGGAGTTATGTAGGTTGCCGGACACTACCAAGGCTCTTCCATCCTCCCTCTCCCACCGGGACACCTCTGTCAGTTTCTGGTTCCTTTGGAGTAGGATGCCCACTCTGCCTTTCTTTGCATGACCCGATGCCCAAAAGGTCTGGCCAACGTGAGATCCTGGGATGGCCCTCTCCTCCCCCCTCACTGTTCTGGTTTCTTGGACAAACAAAATATCCACCTTCCCATTTTTCATTTCCCCCCCGAGAAGGGAGCACTTTGTCGGTGAGTTGAGCCCCGTGACATTGAGTGAACCCACCATGAGTGACTCGACCCCGCCCCTTTTTTCATTGACTGCCATTGCTTTCCCTTCTTAAGTATCCTGTCATCCCAGCCATGTCGGGGCTGCCCTGAGCCCATTTGAAGTGTGGTGGATATCGTTCCCCCGAGCCCCTTACCGTCAATTCCCACCCCTCTCCCCTACCTCTTCCCTCCTTTGTCCAAGACGCCTGCCAACGGGGAAGCCACCAGGGCATGTGCATGTTCCTGCACTGCAGTTCTCTTGGTAAACTCTGTGTCCCCAGCGGGGGTCGCCTACGAGCCAGACTTAATCTTCTCGTTAAACTATGTTTACACTCCTAGTCCCCTTCAACCTCGGACATCGGATTGTTAGGTTTTCTGAATTTTCTCCTGCCCTTTGTCTTCTTCTTCGTGGACCAGGGACCCGCCGGTTCTCTCACGGTGTCGCCTGGTTCTTGAGTCTCCATCAAATTTCCCCCATCTGGAGCGTCCCCCTTAAGCACTTGTAATACTTGTGAGGCTTCCTTGCCAATAATCACTCTATAGTCTACCCCAGCCCGTTCAAAGGAAAGGGCAAAGGGGAAGGACCATCTATATCTGATATCTTGGGTTGTGAGCCACTGGGTGAGTGGATGACATTCTCTTCTGCGGGTGAGCGTGAGGGATGATAGGTCCTGGAATATCTTAATTGAATCGCCTTCAAAGGTAAAGCTCCCCAGTCTTTTTGCCTTCTCCAGGACCTCCATTTTCTCTCTATAGTGGAGGAACCGCACTACGATGGACCTCGGGCCACCCCCCGCACCCCCTCCACCTCGATGCGCTCTTTCCCCAGTGCTTATTTCTGAGCAGTCTCCTGAGCATTAATGGCCTATTGCATCTTTAAATATGCTACTGTCGTGATAAAAATGTCTTAGCCACGCATCCCTTCAGCCGCTTGATTTCTAAGCATTAAGTCTGTTTTAAACATGCATTGACAAAGCCAACAGTACCACTTTTGCATAAGCATTATATACGCATTTGCCATAGCACTGCTATCATATGCCCCAGGACTCACACCAGTTTCCCGCTGTGGCCATCTTATGGACAAGTAGTACGAATATGTCAGTGCCTGGCAAATGCCTACACAAAAATCCAAACTGTCAACTTTGCCGATTCTTGTTACATGTGAAGAATTCTGCTGGCGGCAAAGCTGTCATACAACCAGTCGTAAAATCTTTGGAAGATCCTGAACCTGTCCGTCTTAAGAGTGGTGATGGAAACCTGAGCTGTTTTGAGGAGGGGACTCGGCAGTAATTTTGTTGCACATTTTCCGTCATCGCACGAGAGGCGCAGACACACCTGATGCTTGTTACAAAGTTTGCACTGATGCAAAAATGCATCAAAAATGTATCTTATTAGCACTAGGGCAATTTGATCCCTGGTGCTTTTAATTAAGCAATATGCCCCGAGCAGCTGGAGCATTACCGAGTCAGGTAATGGCCCGGGGCCCGTACTTATAGGCCCGAGCGAAGCAGCGTTTTACAACAGGAAAAAAAAATGACAAAGAAAATGGCCGCCGGGGAAGGGAAAACGGAGTCCATTTTCCCTTTCCATGGCGGCCGTTGGGAGTGAACGTGCTGGGAACAGAAGTGTTCCCAGCGTGTTTGCTCCCCAAAAAGGACAGATAAGAAAGTAAGTGGGGTTGGGAGGGCGGGGGGCGAGAGCGAAGGAAAAGAAAAGAAAACGTACCTTATTCCCCAGCCAGGGAGAATTGCAGCCTCAGCGGTGTGGAGGCTCGGAACGGGGATGGCCCCTTTTCGAGCCTCCTCATTGGCTGAGGGGCTGCCTCTCACCCCACCGGAGACAAAGGAATGGAACCCCTGGTGAGGGATTCCCAGCAAGGTATGGACCTGGCGAGGGACAATCAGAATGTTTGTTTCATTCTGGTTGACCCTCGCTAGGTACTAATATGCCAAACTGCACTTGTCGAGGTGCAATGGTTTTTTAATATGTCCCAGTGTTTTTAAAAATAGGGCAAACTTTGCCCTAGTCCTAAACCTTGCTCTTGCACTGGTGCAAGGTTTCTGTAATCTGGCCCCATGGTCTTTTTGTAGCACACACATTCACCCCCCCTCCCCTGGAAGAGGTATCATGGTGTTATTGACAGATAACAGATGTTACACCTACGCAAGGTATGCATACCTTTATCATCCTGAAAACACGCTCACCTGAATTCTTTTAAGTGGGTGAGAACAGCAATTTTGATAGCTTGCAAATTACTGTGCTCCTTGTTTCTCTCAATAAAAACTTCAAATGTTGCCTTGTAGCTGGCAATGGAGAATACGAGGGATAGTTATTTCGAGTCAAGCCAGACGGATAGTATTCAGTTTACACCATTGAAATCACACAGTTATTTCAAAGACTGCAGGCCGAACGGTCCTCCCCAAACAGAATCAGGTGGAAGGCTTGACCGCGTGGATGCCCGCTGGATTGGCAGGCAGACTGTGCGTCTTAAAAATGTTCTTCGCAAGCTCATTGCTTCTAGAATCGCTATCTACGTATGTACTTTGTTGTAAACCAGTCATGCTATACTCCACAATTTAACAACATTAACAACAAACAAAAGAGGATCAAGACACATTTTTTGCAAAGGTCATTATGAAATGTGAAGGAACAGAACCGTTGTATAACTGATACACTGTATTTTACTGCTATAATTGTCTCTTCCTTGATTGTTGTTTCAAACCCATGCCAATTACGTTAAAGATATTAAAATAGTTTGCCCATAACTGACACCTTCTCTACAAGGAACACATTGATATTGTGTTGTGAGTATATATCCTGACAGCTCCAGCCCACGTACATGTTACCATTTGCGACCTATCCAACAGCACCTTGTCTGTGTTTGAGCTATTTTAGGCTTGTTCTAGGGGGTATATTTTCTGGACACTGTTTTCAATGTGATCTCACTATGGCCTGGCATCATGATGTTTTTTGCCTAGTTCCTTACTGACACCTTGAGTGAGCCACATCTGTGGGGTGAAACGCGTTGTGTGCCCAAAACTCTCTGTGCTTGCCTTTTGATTTAAATAAAATCTTTTTCTGCATTTTTACCAAGACACGACAGAGTCTCTTGTACCAGGCAGGCTTTATTTGGGCATTGCGAGTCTGGTTCTTTCCTTTCATCAGCTTTCTCTTGCCTGACAATGCGCGCAGTAGGATTTTCAATTCTCGGTTTTTCAAACGCTGCATTTCAATTTGTCCGCGAAACTCTATCAATGTGTCTATAGTGTCACACTTGTTCTTCTTTCAAAGCAGACAAATAATGTGTACGTAACATGCAATAGCAAACTTTTTAAAAACTTCGGCCAGTTTTTCTAACAACAGCAGCAGCAGTATTTGGCACAGTTGCAGAGAAAGGCTATGCGCCGTATTCAACTCTGCGTCAAAAACCTACATGGAATATTTAAACGTTGGATTTTGTTTAAAATTAATCCATTGTTTATTTGGACATATGTTTTCCATAAAAACATCACAAATAGAAATATATTTATAATAATAATTAAGAAGGATGACATAATTTGGATATTGTTTTTAATCAGTGATATGTACATGAATGTGAAAATGTATAAGGTGTGCCAGCCCCTCCCCCTCAAATGAATATAGATAGCATGGTAGGTAGATCAAATAAGTTCACTCTCCCATCCATCATTGCAGAAACCAGGATTAGATTGTCTATATTAAAAGTAAAATGTACAAATGGCACTGCACATATTTGAGTTGGGATGGCCCAGGAGATGAAGGGTACTTTTAATGTTACACACGTTCCATGAGTGCACAATGATACAAAGTGAGAGACGTTTAATCAAATTAATAATAGCTCCATGAAGAAAAATACAGTGTCAGACAAAAATATATTTCAAAATGGATACTCAAGTGCAAAATTGTTTCCAGGCCTAAGCCAGGTCTGGAGGACTATGAACCATGCCAAGAGTTTTCCGACAAGCAACCGAGGCTGATACGTTGGAGACAGTCTTTGGCAGCATCTCGCAGTGAGGTAATTAGGTTTGTTAGGATAAAAATAGAAATTGCCAGAAAAAACAGACAATATTGTGATGAGGCCAGATATGTAAGAGAAGCTTAATACATTTATCTATGTTCTTATTGAAGATGGTACAACGTGTATCATGCAGACTATTCTGAGAGACCCGCTGTATTATTTTGGCACCATATGATAGAGTATATATATATTTCTACACAGCATTTATCTGTTCTAAGGGAGTTAAGCACTATACTAACTTGGCAGGACCTCAGCAACCAGACAAGGATTAGATATTGGTGCGTGGAAATGTTCTTGGCAGGAGTTGAGCACTGTCATAGTTGTGGCCAGCCAATTCTAAAATAAGCTTATCAGTTTCATGTGTCAGAGAAAATCGTGGATGCCAGCTATGCTAATGTGAGCCTGGTGTACACAAAAGGTAAGCTATCCAATGATACTGAAGGAATGTTTTTTCTATACTAATTGGACCTAGCAGAAGAGAAGCGTACCATGTACAAGGTGGTCATTTTCATAAACATGTTGCATCATCTAAAAAGACTAGAAAGCAGGTTAAAGGAAAACATATTTTTGAGTGTGTGTCCTGTTATTCCAGCCCCCTGGATAAAGAACATAATGAAAAAACTCCCAGGCGTCTGATTTTCTCTTGTCTCTCTCTAAGAAGTGTTCATAGATGTCTGGTGCTTGATGGAAGATGGGAAGCAGGGCCCCCAGTTCAATATGAAAGGTTTTTCTGACTTTAAATGAAGTGTGTGTCCATGGCTCTTTACTAGCACAGAAAGAGCTTTGCAAAGTCATAAGCTAAAGCACAAAAGGTGTGGCTATATTGATAATTATTATAACATGTTTTTAAATTATGCGTGCTGGCACTTTGTTGTAGCTTTCTGGTCAAGGTGAAGCAGTGAGGATGAATTAGCAAAACTTTTTTCCCCCAGAAGTGAGTGGGCAAATATATTTGAGCGGGGGAGAAAAAAGCTCATCAAAGACGTGTGTCAAATTTTGATCTTTTTCCGATTCACGTAGTGGTAGTTATTGAAGAGCAAGTAACTCAGTGTTAAAGAGCCCATTTTAGGAATAAGAGGGCCTTTTTTGTAAATCAGATGCAACGTATGCTGATTTTGCAACAGCTGGGGAGCTACTCCTGATTTCTTTGTGAATACAGTTTTAAGGATTTTACTTATGACGACACCTTGGAGCAGCTTGCTCCTGCAGTTATTTCCAATGTCAGTTCCAATGCCAACATTGCCGGATACCTATCCTTGGTATAACGTGAAGTACAGCATTAATTATGTAATATTGCTGATGTAAATGAGCAGCAGGGGTCAGCGCAAGATTAGGGAAATCCTGCGATGGGCAGAAGACATTTGATCAGGCCTTGTCATTCTACAACTTTGTTGAAGCATAGTTTGGGCTAAAATCTAAAACTGCCAAGTTATGAAATTTTGTCTTGGCCCAAAATCTCCAAATTGTACATGAATTAGGAAATGTAAAAGTATGTCTTTAAAAAAAATGGACTACCCTTTTCTGAATGAAAATAGAAGAAGATATTTTATACAAAGGCATTTTACAATTTCAAATAATAGGAGCTTGTATTAAACAACATGAAAGTAATCTTCCCCTTAAATGTTTGCATACACAGGTGTCACAGTGGCACCCATAGCTGTTCCTGACGTTTCTCAGCAATATCATTTAATATATGTAAAATATTCATAACATTTGACTAAATGTAAAAGTTACATTATAGGTACTTTGTTGTCACACTTCAATGCCTCCTTAAGTGTTAACAGTCCTGCAACCTCCACTCTTTAACCTAATGGGATGGAGGTGTGCAAAGCGTGTGCAGCTGGGATAAATAGCAAATCTTTACCCTGGATATTATCCATTCATTTGAATCTGGTATAGCAATTAGCCTTTTTCCTTGGATGCTCATCTGTTCCTTGCTGTGTAAGAATTCTAGATTCCACATATATACTTGCCAGGTCCACCTTTCCCCACACGATTCCCCACAAGTGCTTTTAAACAGCTCCCGATCACGTAAGAATTATATAAATAAACCTCCAGAACCTTGTGTCATTTCCAAAGTAAAAAAAATAAATCAGGAAATGTGATTTCAATAAAGTGTAAAATGTAAAAATAAATTGAACTTTGGGGAAAGAAAATAATGAAATGAAAGGAAATATTTAAAAGTAGAGAGACCTCAGAAATCATGTTGGGCCCTTCTGTGCTAGCCTACTACAAAAATGTGTAAATGTGGCATAAATATGAATTTAAACATGTGATGTTGTGCTATAAAAAGGTGCTTGATTTATCAGTGTGAACGTCCATAGATTGATTGCTTTCTGGGAAAACCTGGCACATTTCAGTCAGTCACACAGAGGCATGGAAAGGCAGAATGGGCGGCACTGGATGGCACTGCAGCACAGCTATATTAACCAATTGCAATTCCATTCTTTGTGTAAGCAGTGCACAGGTGTTTTGCTGTGCCTGATGGCAAGGACGCCTTTGCGCATAAACGGCTGTTACCTGAATGACGTCGACGTGCAGCTCGCTGTCTAAGCAGGGATTTGACTTTTCTGCATCAGTCCTTTCTGTCCAGGTTTATAGTTCCAGCTCTAAACATTTTATCATTCTGCCCTTCATTCTCTCCTGGTCAAATAAAATCATTTTATTATTCATAAAAGTATTCAAACATCAGACTTCCTTAACCTCATGTAGTATTAGTAGGGTGATGAAAAAAAATGTTTCAGCCACTTCGATGAGTCATCAAACAGAAAAGAGAGAAATAGTTTCCATAGCCTCTTGGTTCACTTGATTATGTCATCAAATAGAAAAAAGGGGAGAATTATTAACCTCAACACATGTTTCGCCACTGTCCTTCTAGTGGGTCATCAGGAGGTATTGTATAACCCTATTTTACAAGTATCTCTTAGGGGACAAATAGCACCAAGGAGGGTAACTGGCTGCTTTGTATAAAAACAAAGATCCTTTTGAGAACTTAAGAATGGCTACACTCTTTTATAATTGATATATACATGTCTGTAGTATAAGGGTATTATGCTTGAATCACAACGTAACACACACTGGGCTTGTTTCTTTTTTCACAACACTCACCCTAACATTAAAGTGTTTTTAACCTTGAGCCCTATGTAAATATTCGGTCAGCCTCAAGATATAGATGTGTGGATAAAAAGACTGTCTTTCTTCTCATTTCTGGAGATATTTCCTCTCATAAAAGGAGAATCTTGGATAGGGGAGGCTAGAAGAGGTTTAAAAGTGGGGGGTTCTGCCCAGCCCCCAATCCATGGACATCTTTAGAGCATTGCTGCAATTTTCAATGGGGATGTTCAGTTGCCTTCTGCCAAGGTCTCAAGCAGCTTGCCCCGCAGAACCCCTGGCTCCCCCATGGCGCCCCTCAGCCTACTACTGGCACCCTATTGGTCAACTCCCTGGCACCAAAAGCTATGGTGGGAGATGACCAGTGGTGGTAGCAATGCTAATGCCACAAAGACAGCTTGGAGGTGGCAGCAGCCATCCAATCGCCTCTTTACGTGAGGAACCCTTGGGCATTCTCCCACCCATCCACACATCCATCTTTTGTGGCTTGTCCGTCAGTCTATGATCAGTAACAAACCTCTGTTGGGAGGCGCTGTTGAGCAGAAAGGAAAATGGCTGCCTGATTGTAGACTCCGACACAGGCATCATCCTAATTACAAAAATATCCTTAGAAGTGGCTGCTACCTGAGGGTTTCACACAACAGAGAATAGCTGATGGTGAAGAGCAGCGGAGGACGGAAGCTGTTGTCCTGAAATGAATTTGGAGTAGCAGAGTGGCCATTGGCGACGTTGACGGTGTGAAGTGCATACGGAAGTCGAGGCGGACATCCGAGTGAGGGAGGAGGAACTCCTACTAGAGCCAGGTAGGTGCTGCAGCGGCCCGAGAGGAGGACGAGCTGCGAGTGGGGTTAAGCCAATCAGGCTGCATACGGTCCCACTTCCCAGCAGCAGTACGAGGCACCAGAGAGGAGCGTGCCAGGGGTATTGAACCAGGCAAGGCATCAGTGCTGGGCTAGAAGCCCAGGGCGGCCCGACCCACCCAGACAGGGGAGTTGCTAGGTCTGGAAAAGACCCGGGGCTAAGCTGATGTTGGAACTGTTGGGACTGGGGGCTAGCTAGTCTTTTGGCTGTAGCTCCTGAGATTCTATCAGGGGCTACAACCAAAAGATCAGGGGCTATAGCCCCTTTAGCCCCCCCCCCCAGCAACGCCCCTGCACCCAGACCTAGTGAACAGAGGTCCTGACCTCTGACCAGCTGACAGGAGCCCTCCCGCGACAAAGAGACAAGCGGACCGTGGCAGCAGAAACACCGAGTCTCTGAGACACCTCCCCGAGCATGTCCGGAGAACACGGCAGCAAGGAAGGCACTCTCTAATGCTGACAATTACCAGGTATCCAGCACAGTATACAGAGGAACTAGTCACAGGGCCTCAGACAATATGACAGAGGGCTGCAAGGGCAATCTGGAAGTGTCCACAGCGTGAGGAAGGAACAGTAGGGGGGCTAAACTCAGAGGACACTACATAACAAGCCCAGCACAGACACTTGTGAAGCACTATTGAAAGGTGAGGAGATAAAGGAGCGACCAGGCTGGCCCTATAGAACAGGCTGCCCCTATAGATCAGGCTGGCCCTATAGAACAGGCTGCCCCTGCTCTTTATACATCTGATATAGCCCCGGGAAAGGGCACAACCTTAACAGGAATAACCAATGATACGGACAGCAGCACACCCCCAACCACGGCGGATGATACGTAGCGTTTCTGAACTGTCGGTGACCGGGAACGGGGAACCCCACACACTAAATCCCAATACAGACATGAGTCTGAATAACGGACGGGAGTAAACTGGACTGGTAACCCCAGATGGACAGGGCGCTATAAGTGGCTGAGAAGGCGCCGCTCAAATATAGTATTACGAACATTTACAAACAGACAACATCCTGAGTGTGAGGCGCCCGGAAGCTGAGCTGGAAACACCATGCCCATGTTGACTATCAAAATATATAAACTACAGGAAATCCGAAATGACGGAGTAGACCCTCAGATCGGCACTGGTCACTAAAGGGGTCTAGCGTCCTGTCACAAACAACTACAGGTGAATATCTCAATACCAATCGAGCAGCATCAGAGACGACACCAACGCAGAGTGGGCCTGATGTAAACGTGTTGCACAGACGACCCAGATCCAGGGAAGGAAGACAACAACACCTCAGGTACCTAGAGGGAAATATTCATCTGAAAAGAAGCAATACAACATGACGAAAGGAGCAGGAAAGTAAACAGGCCCAATGGGCTCCTTTACTAGCTCTCACACCCCTACACCAGGGATGGCGACTCAGTCTCGTGACGGCATGTCAGAGTCAGCAGGCGCGAATGCTCGAGAAGACCACTTGTTACCGGCCATGCAGAGTGGCTTCATGTCAGTAGATGTGAAACTTGATGACATTGTCGCGACAGTAGGATTGCTAAAATCCAAATTAGAAAAGGAGAGTGGCCGCATCAATGAAGTAGAGACTTGAATTGGTGAGATGGAAGACAAAGTGGGCCAACACGATTGCGATATTTCCAGTTTGAAAATGAACTTACCAAAGTAAGAGGCAAATGTGAGGATTTGGAATCGCGCTTGAGGAGAAATAATGTGCGTATTGTTGGGGTACCGGACGCGGTTTGCAAGGGGCCAATGGAACCATTTGTTGAGATACTCCTGAAATCCCTGTTTGTATCAGCTGCTTTCACTTGACATTTTCTGGTTGAGCGTGCACACTGCACCCTTGCCCCTGCACCAAGACCGGGTGCCCCTGTGCGAACAATCATAGCTAAAATGCTAAATTATAGGGACAGAGACCTTATCCTAAAGTTGCCCAGGGAGCAAGGGACACCACGTTATGAAGCAAACAACACACACATTTATCCTGACTTTACTGCCAGGGTGCAAGCCCAGAGAAGAACACACAACCCGGTGAAAAGATTGCTGAGAGCACAAAGGTTTACATACGCTTTAATGTTCCAGGTGAAACTGTGAATTTAGCAGGGAGGGAGGGCACACTTTCTTGAGAACCCAACAGATGCCATCACCAATGCCATATCATATCATATCGCACCACCGACAGAAGACTGCGATGGAGACCATAACCGGATCCCAAAAGTGGAAAATGGACGGGAGGAAATGGGGGACTGAATAGGAGGCTCTATTGTATCCTTATGGTTATGGTTTTGGTTTGGAACAATTAAGCAGTCATGAAAAGACGGTTTATTTGAAGCTTGTACGGAAGCCCCCGATTGGCAGGCCAAGTAGTGGTAACTGCCAACAACATGCCCCAGGGAAGTTCCAGGATTATACGAAGGATCACCATCAAGTTGGGGTAGATGGTGAGGGTGGAGGGAGGGGGTACAGAGTTTATGAGGTTGGGAATGTGGGTGGGGGCTTGACCCCGGATGAGCAGTGAAGAAAGGCCCATCGAGGTACAGGGAAGAGGGGGTGCTATATGAAGGTTGGCAGACAAGTAGACTGGTAGAAATGGAGCCACTTGGTGGCCATTGAAATGCAGGTACACTTACATAAAACAGAGATAAATGGGTGATCCAACAGAACGGATCTCGTGGAATATACAAGATCTTAACAACCTTGTATAAGCTAGAAAGATTTTGGAGTATACTGAACAGCACTCCCCTAAAATTGTGATGCTACAAGAAACAGACGCTTTGGGGCCCACCCACGACGGGTTTACGCTTAAGTGGGGCAGACAAAGATACAATACCACCTTTTCAGACAAGAGGAGTACTCATATTGATACATAAATCACTAAACTTTAGCTCTCATGACGTACAAGTAGATCCTGAAGGGGGATCTGTCGTAATTAGAGGAGCAATAGCAGGGGAAAAGATGATGTTGGTAAATATGTATGGTCCAAACATCGAGGACCCCAACTTTTATGCCCATATCTCAAAAATACTGGGAAAGACTCCAGACATCCCTAGGATATGGGGAGGAGATTTTAACACAATTCTTGATACATCTAAAGATAGATCTAGCACAAGACAACGGGGGACCACTGCAGCTGCCCAGACGATCAAACAAATAATTAGTTTATATGGGCTGGTGGACGTGTGGAGGGAGGAGCACTCAAGAGAACCCGAATACACATATTACTCGACGGTCACAACGCAATGGGCCTCATTCCGAGTCTGGCGGTAACCTTGCCGGTGCTACCAGCGGGTTGCTGCCAGACTCGGAATAATTTACCGGCGCCTGACCTCCCGGTGCCACCTGCTCATGCCAGTATATTTGTAAATCCCCATTCCCATAGAGTCCTATGCAACTCTATGGGAGTGGAGACATGGGAGCACCAGCACCATTTCTAACGGTGCTGGTGCTCCTGTGAAAAATGTGCCTGCCATGACCGCTGTGCCCGGCAGGGTCAGACCTGTCAGGCACAGCAGCCCCAGCAGGCAGACTTGTAGTTTGCCGGTCCGGATACAAGGATGCCACTGAGCTACCGGCAAACTTATAATGAGGCTCAATGTCTGGCACAGACTTTTGGCCAGTGTCGGCAATATGGATGTACAGATTGCGAGGCAGCAAGATCTTGCCGCGCACCCTGTCAGACCATACCCCGGTAGTGATATGCATGTCACTGAGCATGACGCCAAGACCCCGTCCATAACGGCACTATCACACGCCACCCTGGTGGCAGCCCTACAAGAAGAAATAGCGATGTTCTTTGAAACTAATGACGGAACGGTCCCACAATATACAACTGTATGGGAAACTTTCAAAGTATGACTACGGGCACAGCGATCTCGATCACATCATGGATTTAAAAAAATACCAGGAGGGAGTTGGGAGAATTGGAGCGGGAACTGTGTAGGCTCGAAAATGAATACAGAACAACTGGTGACAGGGCCCTTCTGGGTATAATCAAGGAAAACCTATTGAAGTTCCGCGAGCTGGCAGATCAGGAGGCAGAACCCATGACGAAGCCGGTCCAGGCCCATAGATATGGGGAGGAAGACCGGCTCGGACGATACCTGGTTATTTTATGTGAGCCTCCTCTCTGACTCTAGGAGACATAGGGTTCACCAGTTTCTTTGGTTTATGTGATCCTCTTCTCCAACTGTTGGAGACATAGGGTTCATCAGTCTCTTTATCTTATTCAAGCCTCCTCTCCCACTCTAGGAAATATAGGGTTCACCAGTCTCTTTGGTTTATATGTGCCTCCTCACTGACTCTAGAGATATAGGGTTCACCAGTCTCTGTCTTGTATGAGTCTCCTCTCCGACGCTAGGAGACATAGTGTTCACCATTCTCTTGGTCTTATGTGAGCGTCCTCTTTGACTCTAGGAGACATAGAGTTCACCAGTCTCTTTGGTTTATGTGGGCCTCCTCTCTGACTCTAGGATATATAGGGTTCACCAGTCTCTTGTATTCTGTGAGCCTCCTCTCCTACTCTAGGAGATATAGGGTTCACCATTCTCTTCGTTTTATGTGAGCCTCTTATCCAACTACATGAGGTATAGGGTTCACCAGTCTCTTTTCTTAAGTTAGCCTCCTCTCTGACTCTAGGATATATAGGGCCTCATTACGACCCTGGCGCTAAGTGTTTAATGGCGCCGTAAAAGGCTGCGGCGGCGTTAAACACCTAGCCCCTTACTACGAGGTCATTTTGTGGGACCCGACCTTAACGGCTGGTCTACACCAGCCGTTAAAGTAGGGACCCGCAAAGGGACCTTGGTGCTAAGTACCGTACCACAATTTGCTTTACCGTACTTAGCGCCTTCCCCATTCCCATAGAGCCCTATGGGGCGAAAATGGGAATGGGGAAGGGCCTCTGTTCAATGGGGAATTACCGCCCCGCCAACCTTGGAATGGGGTGGTAATTCCCCATTGAACCATGGTGGACCCGTTACAACACCTGCACCAACCATGGTGCTAATAGGGCCATGGTTTAGCACGGGTGTTGTAATGAGGGCCATAGGGTTGACAAGTCTCTATATCTTATGTGGCCGCCTCTCCCACTCTAGGAGACTTAGGGTTCACCAGTCTCTTTATCTTATGTGAGCATCCTCTGCGACTCTAGGAAATATAGGGTTCACTAGTCTCTTTATCTTATGTGAGCCCCTTTCCGACTGTAGCAGACATAGGCTTCACCAGCCTCTTTATCTTATGTGAGCGTCCTCTCCGACTCTAGGAGACATAGGGTTCACCAGTCTCTTTGGTTTATATGTGCCTCCTCACTGACTCTAGAGATATAGGGTTCACCAGTCTCTGTCTTGTATGAGTCTCCTCTCCGACGCTAGGAGATATAGTGTTCACCATTCTCTTGGTCTTATGTGAGCCCCTTTCCGACTGTAGGAGACATAGTCTTCACCAGCCTCTTTATCTTATGTGAGCGTCCTCTCCAACTCCAGGAGACATAGGGTTCACCAGTCTCTTTGGTTTATATGTGCCTCCTCTCTGACTATAGAGGTATAGGGCCTCATTACACGGTAGGCGGTAGGGATTTAACGTTACCGGTAATGGAATACCGGTAACGCTAAATCCCCATCCAAATTATGACCTTGTTCACCGCTATTTGTGGCACCGCTAAGTACGGTGCCACTAATAGTGGCCAGTCCGCGGGCGCGCGACCCTCGCGTCCGTAATTTACGCCATGCCGCTATTAGCACATCATCACAAGCCAGACAGACGTGCCAATAGCGGCATGGAAAAGCACCCAAAACCCCTTACCGGCATGACGCTAATACCGCCATCGCGAACCACCCGTTAAAAGAACTGTGCAGTGTTACCACCTGCCACAGGTGGCCACAATCATCACAGGTGGAGGCAATGGAGACTGTGGCTGCTCAAAAGGAGCACACCACACCCCTTCACACACCAAGATGGTTCCAATACTAGCAGCATTACATGGCCTGGAGGACCTGATTGCAGCGCAACTGCAACAACAACAGGCAGCACAGAGGAGACGCAGGAGGAGGAGAAGGGCATGACAGGCACAGCAAGCACCACCACGGCACCTAATCATACCACAGAGGCACCCACCAATTCCCAGGATCAGAGCCAGTCCATTTAACCTAACACCTGAGCAGATACACACCCTGTACCGTCTGGACCGGGATACCATCACCAGCATCGTGGACATGATACACCACGACTTTGTGAGCCTCATAGACATCAGAACTGCCATCCCCCCTCTACTGAAGGTGGTGACTGTGCTCCACTTCCTGGCCACAGGCACCTACCAGCATACAGTGGGGCAGATGCATGGCATCTCCCAACCAGTATTCTCACGCACACTGAACCAGGTACTCGATGCCCTCCTGAAGCATGCACCCGAACACATATACATGCCACGGACTTCCCAGGAGATTGCAAACACCAAAGTCGGTTTCTATTCACTGGCAGGCATCCCAAGTTCCATCGGGGCCATCGACTGTACACATGTGGAATTGGTCGTCCCACATCACAATGAAGTAGTGTACCGAAACAGGAAGCAATTCCACTCCATCAATGTCCAAATGGTATGTGACGCCAACAAGATAATCACACATTGCTGTGCCAGATTTCCCAGATCAACCCATGATTCCATGGTCCTGCGGAACTCAACTATCCCCCGCTACATGGAGCGACAAACGGGACATATTTCGTGGCTACTTGGTGAGTAGCAGGCCAAGCACATTGCAGTGTGATTGGGGGGGGGGATAGATAGATACTCCAACTGGGTGTGCTTGGGGATGGGGGAGAGATAGATACTCCAACTGGGTGTGCTTGGGAGGGGGAGAGATAGATACTCCAACTGGGTGTGCTTGGGGGCGGGGGAGAGATAGATACTCCAACTGGGTGAAGCCTGTAGTCCGTCGTCCAAATGCACATACAGATGTAGGCCAATGTTCATCTGGGAGGGCCACAACGTACTTGAGATGAACGGACATGCAAGTATATGCTACACAACACAGATGACAATCCAAGCCTAGAAACATCAAACATCAAACCACATCCACACTGCACAACATTCCACGGCACAAAATACACTAATGTCATCCATGCCGTCAACATAGTCATGCTGAATTCGTCCGGCACGACATCAACAATGCAATGTGCCCTTCAATGCATGCTAAGGGATACCCCCTAGCCATAGCAATGCACCACAAACCCATAGCACAACTGAAGTGATGCCTCTCAGCATGGGAACGTCAATGTTGGAAGGGCACTACACTACCAGTGTGGTACCAAATCTGCCTGGGCACAGGGACACCTAAGACCTGGCCTCACACAGGACATGTCAATTACTGTTGGAGGCATTCATGGGGCATGTCTACTTGCAGGGTTGAGCCCACATTTGCACATTGCAGTTACACAGACCATTTGCATGTATGCTGTTGATTGTGTACTTGAACCTCAATGCCAAGTCAATGTTTGTGAAATGAACAGGCCACACTTGAGGTGAACAGGAACAGGACCCCATGCCTTCCCCCATATAGGTGATGCCGGCTATCCCCTGAAGAGGTGGCTCCTCACACCTGTACGGAACCCACAGAACAGGCATGAAGAGGAATACAATCGTGCACACACCCGTACCCGCATCGTAATCGAGCAGACTTTTATACTTTTGAAGTCACGGTTTAGGTGTATTAGCAGGTCTGGTGGCGCTCTCCTGTATGGCCATGACAAGGTGGCCAAGATCACCATGGCATGTGTCATGCTGCACAATATGTGTATCAGACGGAATGTGCCACTGCCCCTGACGTTGAAATAGAAGCACCTGATGAGGATGATGATGGTGATGAGGATGGAGGTGAAGGGGATGCAGGTCATGCAAGAGGGGATGGCCAGGAGGGACGTGCTGTGAGACAGCATCTGATCAAGCAAATATTCTGAGTAACATGTTTTCGTACTGTCACCTGGATATGGCTAGTAATGCACTGATGTCTGTTTGTGAGCTCACAATGGCCCCTGGCGTCAATAAAGTACACATACACAATGAAGGAGTCCAGCCCTGTGTTTTGCTCAAACACCAGTGTATTAATGAACTTAAACAGGAAAATGTGTATATCCCCAAACATCCCACCACCCTACCCCCCACCCCCCACAACAGTCCCATCACACCCTTCCCCCCCAACCCCCACAACAGTCCCATCACACCCTTTCTCCCCCCACTCCCCACAACAGTCCCATCACACCCTTCCCCCCCACCCCCACAACAGTCCCATCACACCCTTCCCCCCACCCCCCACAACAGTCCCTCATGTGTCTTCCACAATGTATGCATCCAGGCATGCACACGGAAGCATGAACATTAACTCCCTATTGGTCATTGCCAAAACCAGCATTGGGAGGCTGCCTAGAGGTGCGCCTGGTGGTGCGTGTGGAGCGTCGGGGTTGGCTTGACTGCCGCAAACTGGCGGACGAAGAAGGGGCAGACTGTCCAGGTGGTGGTGGTGGTGGTGGGAATTGGCGGTCCATAGCATCCGCAATACGTGTGAGGACCTCCCGAACTCGGATGAGCTCCCCACACAGCCTGTCTGTGCATGCCTCCATCCCCTCCCTGGACTGCCTGGATGTCTCCGCAATCTTCTCCCTGAGACAGGCAGCCTCCTCCACGTGCTGCCCAACCAGCACAGTGAGACCCTGTTGCCGCTGGCTGATGCTGGCCAGGTCAAGGGCAGTGTCGGGCTCTGGTGGTTTGGCTGGTGTGCATTGTGATGCAGGCAGGTGAACACATGGAGGCACCGGGGGGCTACTGAAGGCTCCCATGGTCTCATCACCAGTGACATTGGAGCCAGGTGTGTGTGGTGGTGATGGCTGGGAGTTCCAGGGGGGCTTGGGGTGTTCATGCCCAGGTCGAATTCTGTTGGGTCCTCCACATCAGATAATGGAGCAGTGGCTGCCGCCTCTCCTGCCGAACTGGCTGCAGCTGATGGTGGTACCTCGGTGGCTGTGATTGGTGGTGGTGAGTGGACCTCTGGAAGTAGGGCAGTTGGCTTTGGTGTGGCCTTGGTAGTGGCGCTCGACCGATGTGTGAGACTCTGCAAATGGAGCCGTGTGCCTTTTCCCCTGGATGTTGTGGGGGTGTCCTCTGTGGGCTGTGGCCTTTTTTTCTTCTGCGCAGGGGGTGCCTGGGATGCATTTTCACCATCGCCACTGTCTGTATGTGACCCTGTCGGGGGAAAAGAAGGGGGATGGCATTGGTTACGGTTCGATGTACTTAATGCAGGATACATCATCAATGCAGTTGTGGGCATTTGGACTTCATTGTGAAGGATGCAGGTGATGTGTCAGTTCAGTGGCTCATCCATGCAGTGTTGTGTGTGGCACTTGGCTCTGTTGATGTGTGCATGTGTGTGTGTTTGGGTCTGGCACTGACATGGGCAGGGTGGGATGCATGTGTGGCTGTTTGGCCATCCATGAGGTGATTCTGGGCTGACATTTGCGGGGACCAGTAGATTCACATTGCATGCTTTCATTGGTACACTTACCTCCATCCGCAGTGCCTGCCACGCCATGCTCTATCCTCCCGACTCCCTCGATGCATTCAACTCCTATGAGGTTGGCACATGTCTCCTCCCATTCTTTTAGTTTAATTGGCGACCCCGATCCACCTGCTGTGGCAATGTTGTGATTTTCTGCCAAGATCATTCTGACCCGGAGTCTAAGGTCATCCCATCTTTTCCGGCACTCACGTACATTGCGGGTGATGGTGCCCACAGCACTTACTTTCAGTGCCACCTCCTCCCAGATTGCTTTTTTTTGGAGGAGTGTCTCCCGCCGCATGTCGTTTGTGAAGACCACTGCAGCATTTTAGATAGGGTCTGTGTCAGCATTAGTAGCTCCTCAGTCAAAATGTTTTCTTTCCGCTGGCGGTCAGTTGTTTTTTTGAGAGCCTTGGGCATGGTAAGGGTGTTCCAGATATTTTTCAACAGCAAAATGCTACAAACAGGTCCAGGGGGCACAGGATGGCAATGGATTGTGTTTTTAAAGATGGCCGCCGTGCTCTTTCCCGTTCCTGTGCGATGACGCTGTTTCCGGTTCCGCTATTTAACGGTCACTGCTAATAGCAATTTGCATGCTGCGTCAAGGCGGAGGTGCTATCTGCACTGTCGTCGAAGCAGGTAAGGGACTATTGGGGGAGTTTAGTGGCATGGCAGTTGGGGCATTACCGGCATGGCGCGATGCTCGTGTCCGCGTACTCATAATGGTACGCTATTAGCGCCCTCATGCGAGGGCGGACACGTTAAGGGCGCCATGCCGGTAATTTGCGATTTTTAGTGCGCAACGTGTAATGAGGCCCACAGGGTTCACCAGTCTCTGTCTTGTATGAGTCTCCTCTCCGACGCTAGGAGATATAGTGTTCACCATTCTCTTGGTTTTACATGAGCCTCTTTCCGAACTATATTAGGTATCAGGTTCACCAGTCTCTTTACCTTATGTGAGCCTACTCTCAGACTCAAGGAGACATAGGGTTCACCAGTCTCTTTGTCATTTTTGAGCCTCCTCTCCGACTCTTGGAGAAACAGGGTTCACCAGTCTCTTTATCTTAAGTGATCTCCTCTCCGGCTTTAGGAGCTATAGTGTTCACCATTCTCTTGGTTTTATGTGAGCCACTTCTCCAACTATATGAGGTATCAGGTTCAACAGTCTCTTTACCTTATGCGAGCCTCCTCTCTGACTTAAGGAGGCATAGGTTTCACCAGTCTCGTTGTCATTTTTGAGTCTCTTCTCCAACTCTAGGAGACACAGGGTACACCAGTCTCTTTGGTTTATGTGAGTCTCCTCTCCGACTCTAGGAGACATAAGGTTCACCAGTCTCTTTATCTTATGTGAGCCTCCTCTCTGACTCCAGGAAATATAGGGTTCACCAGTCTCTTTATCTTATTAGAGCCTCCTCTCCGACTCTAGGAGATATAGGGTTCACCATTCTCTTTGTTTTATGGGATCCTCTTCTCCAACTATATGAGGTATAGGGTTCACCAGTCTTTTTGTCTTCCGTGAGCCTCTTCTCTGACTCTAGGAGATATAGGGTTCACCATTCTCTCCGTTTTACGTGAACCTCTTCTCCAACGATATGAGGTATAGCGTTCACCAGTCTCTTTATCTTAATTGAGCCTCCTCTCTGACTCTAGGAGACATAGGGTGCACCAGTCTCTTTGATTTATGTGAACCTCTTCTCCAACTATATGAGGTATAAGGTTCACCAGTCTCTTTGTCTTCCATGAGCCTCTTCTCCAACTCTAGGAAATATAGGGTTCACCAGTCTCTTTATCTTATGAGAGCCCCCTCCAACTCTAGGAGACATAGGGTACACTAGTCTCTTTATCCTATGTGAGCACCCTCTCCGACTCTAGGAGACATAGGGTTCCCCAATCTCTTTGTCTTCTGTGAGCCTCCTCTCCGACTCTAGGAGATATAGGGTTCACCATTCTCTCCATTTTACATGAACCTCTTCTCCAACGATATGAGGTATAGCGTTCACCAGTCTCTTTATCTTAATTGAGCCTCCTCTCTGACTCTAGGAGACATAGGATGCACCAGTCTCTTTGATTTATGTGAACCTCTTCTCCGACTATATGAGGTATAAGGTTCACCAGTCTCTTTGTCTTCCGTGAGCCTCTTCTCCGACTCTAGGAGATATAGGGTTCACCATTCTCTCTGTTTTACAGGAACCTCTTCTCCAACTATATGAGATATAGGGTTCACCAGTCTCTTTATTTTACGTGAGCCTCCTTTCTGACTCTAGGAAATTTATGGTGCACCAATCTCTTTATCTCATGTGAGCCCCCCCTCCGATTCTAGGAGACATAGGGTTCACTGGTCTCTTTATCCTATGTGAGCCTCCTCCCTGACTCTAGGAGACATAGTGTGCACCAGTCTCTTTGATTTATGTGAACCTCTTCTCCAACTGTAGGAGGCTTAGGGTTCACCTGTCTCTTTATCTTATGTGAGCCTCCTCTGCGACTCTAGGAAATATAGGGTTCACTTGTCTCTTTATCTTATGTGAGCCCCTTTCCGACTGTAGGAGACATAGGCTTCACCAGCCTCTTTATCTTATTTGGGCGTCCTCTCTGACACTCTATGAGACATAGGGTTCACCAGTCTCTTTGGTTTATGTGAGCCTCCTCTCTGACTCTAGAGATATAGGGTTCACCAATCTCTGTCTTCTGTGAGTCTCCTCTCCGATGCTAGGAGATATAGTGTTCACCATTCTTTTGGTTTTATGTGAGCCTCTTCGCCAACAATATGAGGTATCATGTTCACCAGTCTCTTTACCTTATGTGAGTCTCCTCTCAGACTCAAGGAGACATAGGGTTCACCAGTCTCTTTGTCATTTTTGAGCCTCCTCTCCGACTCTTGGAGAAACAGGGTTCACCAGGCTCTTTATCTTATGTGATCTCCTCTCCGACTCTAGGCAATAGTATTCACCATTCTCTTGGTTTTATGTGAGCCTCTTCTCCAACAATATGAGGTATCAGGTTCACCAGTCTCTTTACCTTATGTGAGCCTCCTCTCTGACTCAAGGAGACGTAGGGTTCACCAGTCTCTTTGTCATTTTTGAGCCTCTTCTCCAACTCTAGGATACATAGTGTTCACCAGTCTCTTTGGTTTATGTGAGCCTCCTCTCCAACTCTAGGAGACATATGGATCACCAGTCTCTTTATCTTATGTGAGCCTCCTCTCCGACTCTAGGAAATATAGGGTTCACCAGTCTCTTTATCTTATGCGAGCCCCCTTCCAACTCTAGGAGACATAGGGTTCACCCGTCTCTTTGTCTTCTGTGAGCTTCCTCTCCTACTCTAGGAGATATAGGGCTCACCATTCTCTTCGTTTTACGTGAGACTCTTCTGCAACTATATGAGGTATAGGGTTCACCAGTCTTTTTGTTGTCTGTGAGCCTCTTTCCTGACTCTAGGAGATATGGGGTTCACCATTCTCTCGGTTTTTCGTGAACCTCTTCTCCAACTATATGAGGTATAGGGTTCACCAGTCTCTTTATCTTAAGTGAGCCTCCTCTCCGACTCTAGGAAATATATGGTGCACCAATATCTTTATCTTATGTGAGCCCCCTCTCCGATCCTAGGAGACATAGGGTTCACTGGTCTCTTTATCTTATGTGAGCCTCCTTCTGACTCTAGGAGACATAGCTTTCCCCAGTCTCTTTATCTTATGTGAGCCTCCTCTCCGACTGTAGGAAATATAGGGTTCACCAGTCTCTTTTTCTTATGTGAGCCCCCTTCTGGCTCTAGGAGTCATAGGGTTAACCAGTCTCTTTGGTTTATGTGAGCCTCCTCTATGACTCTAGGAGATATGGGGTTCACCAGTCTCTTTCTCTTCTGTGAGCCTCCTCTCCGAATCTAGGAGATATAGAGTTCACCATTCTCTCTGTTTCATGTGAGCCTCTTCTCCAACTATATGAGGTATCGGATTCACCAGTCTCTTAATCTTATGTGAGCCTTCTCTCTGACTCTGGCAGACATAGGGTTCACCAGTCTCTTTGGTTTATATGAGCCTATTCTCCAACTCTAGTAGACATAAGGTTCACCAGTCTCTTTATTTCATGTGAGCCCCCTCTCTGACTCTAGGAGACTTAGGGTTCAGCAGTCTCTTTATCTTATGTAAGCCCCCTTCCAACTCTCGGAGACATAGGGTTCTCCAGTCTCTTTGTCTTCTGTGAGCCTCCTCTCTGACTCTCGGAGGAATAGGGTTCTCCAGTCTCTTTGTCTTCTGTGAGCCTCCTCTCTGACTCTCGGAGGAATAGGGCTCTCCAGTCTCTTTGTCTTCTGTGAGCCTCCTCTCTGACTCTCGGAGGAATAGGGTTCTCCAGTCTCTTTGTCTTCTGTGAGCCTCCTCTCTGACTCTCGGAGGCATAGGGTTCACCAGTCTCTTTGCCTTCTGTGAGTGGTAGCGTTATATGATTGCAGCCTCAAGTATCTCAAGGAAAGGACCTTACACACGGCAATAATGTCTGTGAGAGAAGGTGTGAGTTTAGGCCTTTTCTGACAGTGTTCTTTACTGATGTAATCTCCCGCCAGCACGTCAGGCTCTACAACCAGGACAGCTTTGGCTAAAATCCCAGCTTCCCCACTTAAGCAAACTGTATAATCGTGTACAAATAACTGTACATTTCTGTGGCTAATTTTCTTTAGTGACCAAAACTGAAATCACCATGACATGATTCTTTCAAATGGGCAACATCATATACAATTCATTTTGTCATTTGCTATAGCGCCTTTCACCATAGTTATGGTCCAAAGGCGCTTTTGGTTGATCGCACTCGGTTGATAATAATGGTGTCCATTTCTGTATGGTAAGGTATATTTGGGTGTGAGGGTGCGTGTAAGTGTGCAACACGGCGTGTGTGTGCCGCTGTGCCCTCAGAGGAGAGACTGGTGATGGAGTAGAGGGCGTGGAATCAGGGACCAGGACGCGTAAGCCCCTCGGATGAATCCCACAGGCTCCCACCGCAGCTCCAAGTCTGACAACCTGTGAAAGAGCCGGAAGCGCTCTCTTCCTAAAATAAAAACATCTGTCATCACACTGAGCAGCCAGCAGCACTGGCACAGCGAAGGCGCGGGCACCCACCCTGCCGAAATATCGGATGCTTCCATGAGCAAAACTAGCTGCACAGGAAGCCGGGCTCGGATCTTTCCTCTGCACCCAGGGGCTTCTTACAACAAGTTTTCATGGCAAACGTGGAGCCCGCAGCAATGTGCACGTGGAAACACCCCTACAAGCAAGCATCCTCCCACAAGCTCACGGCCGCATGTGTTTGAAACGAGAAGCAGAACATAGAATGCAATTTCAGAATGCGTCTGCCATACCTCCCCAAACCTCCCACCAGACAAGGTAGTTTGGACTACAACTCCCATCAGCCCTAGCCAGCATAGTCTATGTAAAGGTAGAGTTCCTTAACCTAGGGACGAAGCTTCAGCAGGGAAACTCCCTTTCAGTGGCCCAAATACCGTCCCAGGCCTCACTCCCCTTCAGACACGGCTAACACAACTGGGAACCTCGTTTGACTCAAACAGGACGAGTATGCTTGCCCTTTTTGCATAGACTTGCATAAGGGGTTACAACAGATCAATGTTTACACTAGAAACACCCATCCCCAGCTCAACACTCTGCAAAAGGTGATTATAACGCTACGAACCAACCGCAAAACTGTACTCACATAGCACGAGTGATGAGCAAATGAGTGCAAGGCTCTGTCCTGCGGCCTACACAAGGGCTTTGCCAAAGAAATGCTGCTAGGGCAAAACAGAGCGGCAACACTGATCTGCAACCTCACCAAAAATGATCCCTATAATGGCTGCCCAGTGAAATAAAATGCGCCCCTCCCACAGGGCTTCCCACATCACCTCCCCGCCAGAACCCCAAGATCATCAGCTGCAGAAAGACTCATGGAAATAAAAAGAATGAGCTGCACGCGTGTAGCAGCACACGGTTCGGAGCTAAGGAGTAATCTCACTCCAGAACATTGTCTAGAACGGAACTGAAGATGGCTGAAAAGGAAAGGGAGAAAAGGCTCACATAAGACAAAGAGACTGGTGAAACCTATACCTCCTACAGTCGGAGAAGAGGCTCACTCACATAAGACGAAGAGACGGGTGAACCCTAAATCTTCTGGAGATGGAGAAGATGCTCATATAAGACAAAGAGACGGGTGAACCCTAAATCTCCTACAGATGGCAAAAAGGGTCACATAAGACAAAGAGACTGGTGAAACCTATACCTCCTACAGTCGGAGAAGAGGCTCACTCACATAAGACGAAGAGACTGGTGAATCCTATATCTCCTAGAGTCGGAGAAGAGGCTCACTCACATAAGACGAAGAGACGGGTGAACCCTAAATCTTCTAGAGATGGAGAAGATGCTCATATAAGACAAAGAGACGGGTGAACCCTAAATCTCCTACAGATGGCAAAAAGGGTCACATAAGACGAAGAGACTGGTGAATCCTATATCTCCTAGAGTCGGAGAAGATGCTCATATAAGACAAAGAGACGAGTGTACCCTAAATCTTCTAGAGATGGCAAAGAGGCTCATATAAGACAAAGAGACAAGTGTACCCTAAATCTTCTAGAGATGGCAAAGAGGCTCATATAAGACGAAGAGAATGGTGAACCCTAAATCTCATAGAGATGGAGAAGAGGTTCATAAAAGACAAAGATACCGGTGTGAGCCCTAAATCTCCTAGAGTCAGAGAAGAGGCTCACATAAGACAAAGAGACTGGTGAACCTCATACCTTGTATAGTCAGGGATGAGGCTCACACAAGATGAAGAGACTGGTGAACCCTATGTCTGCTAGAGTTGGAGATGAATCTTGCATACCACAAAGAGACTGGTGAACCCCATGGCTACTAGAGTCAGAGAAGAGGCTCACATAAGACAAATATACTGGTGAACCCTAAATCTTCTAGAGTCGGAGAAGAGGCTCACATAAGACAAAGATACTGATGAACTCTAAACCTCTGAGAGTCGGAGAAGAGGCTCACATAAGACGATGAGACTGGTTAACCCTATACCTTGTATAGTCGAAGATGAGGCTCACACAAGATGAAGAGACTGGTGAACCCTATGTCTGCTAGAGTTGGAGATAAATCTTGCATACGACACAGAGACTGGTGAACCCTATGACTCCTAGAGTCAGAGGAGAGACTCACATAAGACAAAGATACTGGAGAACTCTAAATCTTCTAGAGTTGGAGAAGAGGCTCACATAAGACAAAGATACTGGTGAACCCTAAATCTCCTACAGTCGGAGAAGAGGCTCACATAAAACAAAGATACTGGTGAACTCTATACCTTGTATAGTCAGAGATGAGGCTCACACAAGACGAAGAGACTGGTGAACCCTATGTCTCCAAGTGTTGGAGATGAACTTCGCATACGACAAAGAGACTGGTGAACCCTATGTCTCCAAGGGAGTCCTTCACACTTATGTCTGTGAAACCAAAGCAACAGCCCGCGCAGTCTTTTTTTTTATACTTACCTATAATGCTACCACCAAAGGTTCAAACTTTTGGTGGTAGCATTTTTAGGACTTTTTGACCACGCAAACATTTCCATGCGGTCAAAACGTACTAAACCACAGTACGTTGCTTACACATTGTTATATCATACGTTTGAAGGACACCGGTCCGTGGGTCATGATCGCTGCCCTACCCCACCACCCTACATGTGCTTGGAAGCAGCTTGCTCACAATGTAGCAGGGAGAGGCAGGCAGTGGGTGGGAATGGCCATAAGCACGAGTAAGGCTATGGGCAGTCAATGGGTGGGCAAATAACCAAACAACACCTACAAACTTTGTGTCCCTCCTCACCTGCCTTCTCTCTCCTATCGCACTTCCCATGACAATAGTTTTGGCTTATAGTCAGCGCTTTTAGCGCCACCTACCAGAATAAACAAAAAAGGGAAATTAAAATGTAAACTGCCAAAAATGAAACAAAACGTCAGGTTCTACTGGTATTTGCCAAGAAAAATATCCATTGGACACATTACAGTAGGTTACATTCAGGTGGCATTTTTCAGACAGAAGGTACTATAAATACATTATCCCATACAACAGGGGTCTGCAAACTTTGGCACTCCAGTTGCTTTGGAATACAAATCCCATCAGCCCTAACCAGCATACTCAATGGTGAGTGATCATGGAAGTCGTAGTGCAAAAACATCTGCAGAGCCACAGGCTGCAGACCCCTGCCATACAACAATCTAAAGAGACAACTTAATTTCCATGTTTTTGTAAAGTTATGTTATAATAACATTTCTTTGTACTGCACCAAATCACCACCACAGGTGCTTGCACAGGTCCGCTAAGCAGCCGATTGGTCGCCGTCCTCAGCCCAGTAGTACCTCCGGATCCAGGGGTCCAGTTCCAGAAAGCCTGGTAGCAGGCGGGTTGGCTGTAATAACCATCATCGCCCACCTCAGAAGGATGAGGGCTGGAGTTGCCACGCCCTTGTCCATTGTGGACACATTTGGAGTGATATCCGCTCCTCCCAGCACATTTTGTTAATGTTATGGTAAGCACAGGAAATAGGAGGATTGGGGGTCCCCAGTAAGAATTGCAGTGGTGGACTGGTATTTGTGTGATGCATACTGGTAATAAGGGACTAGGGAAGTTAGGGGTACACAGAGGCCATTACTGGTGCACGATTATTGGGGTAATATGGAGTGTGATTGGAGACTGCAATATGAAGTGAGTAATGGGTGAGGTGGGGGTGCATGGTGGCGGGTCAGGGACTTGCACTGAAGGGGGTGGGAGTGCAGTGAGGCTACTAATGGGGAAATGACTGGGGGAGATGAGGGTCTGCAGAAGTTGCTAGTCTAATAACGATTGCTCAAAAAACACACAGCAAACCCAATTGATCCTGATAGCTACCGCCCCATTTCAAATACCCCTTTCATCGGAAAAGTACTAGAGAATGTGATATACGGCCAACCCCAGGATTACGTCAAAAGAAACAACCTCCTGGTTGAGGTTTAACAAGGATTCAGACCATCCTGGGGCACATAATCAGCTCTGTGCTTAACCTGGAACGCACTCGAGATCGACGCAGACGACACCTCAGAAAGCGCCCTCATGCTTCTAGACATTTCAGCCGCATTCAACATCATTAGCCACCGCCCTTCGGAAGACACTGACAGACATTTCAATGAAAGGAACTGTTCTACACTGGATCACCTCCTTCCTCACTAGTAGAATTCAAACCACTGGCATGGCCCCCTTCAAGCCCAGCCTCGCCCACTAACCTGTGGAGGGCCCCAAGGATCCACTCTGTCACCTCTTTTTTTCAACATATAAATGTCACCGCTACTAGACCTTTCAACTGGTGTGGGGTCACCTGGCACAACTAGGCAGATGATACAGAAATAATCTGCAAACGTCAGAACAATCCATCGTCAAAAATCCAAAACATCAAAAGAAGTCTCCGCAAGAGGATGCATGGATGCCAGCAAACAGATTCACACTCGACTCGACCGAAACGCAACTGCTGCTCTGCAACCAATATCCTTCGAACACTGCCTGAGTCTCCTGCCCTGATGAGACGGCACTAGGCACATTATTGTCCTTCACAGTAAGGAACCTTGGAACCACAGTTGACAATGAACTCACACTCGAACCTCAAAACGAGAGCCCTTGTCATAAACTGCTTTTTCAAACTGTGCATTTTAGCCGTATCTGTCATATATCGCCCTTGGAAAGTATGGAGCAGATGGGCGATATGGAAGAAGGACTAGACTCCGAGTAACTGCAAGGTGCGGTCTAGTCTTTCTGTTGTACTGCCTACAAGTACCGGAAAAAGGAGAACACCTGTGCGTTGCAACTTTCTTGCTGCCGACGTGAGTACACCTCACTTGTGCTCTGCCTCCAGTGGTTACTCTGTGTTTCCTGTGCCTTCCTTACCTGTTAGTCTGCCCGTGTCTTTCCGTTACCGCTGTTCGCGGTTTCCTACTCCCGTATGTTCCGCTTTCCTGTCTGTTATCTGCTTCCGCTGCTTTACACGCTCTGCGCTGCCTTCTAATACTCACACCTGCTTCAGCGTCTTATTTGCCATCGGACGCCTTTTTGCTGGGAACTCTTCGTTGTCCAAGTTCTTTGGAGTACTGTACTGTTTGTGCTGTTCCGCACTGGACCGTAATACCTATTCACAAAGAACACTTACCAGTGCATGCTGGTTATTGAAGTACGGACACACGCCAACAACTTCCTGTCAGCTACAGCTACACAATCTTCCAGGGTTTTTCGGCAAGGCTTTTCCCTGGTTTGGGGTGGGCTCCCCAGAGTTCCCCGCTGCCGGGTTAATTGCTTATAGGCAAGGTGGCCTCCGGGGGAGCTCGCTCCTATTTCGTCAAACAGAAGAATAAGATCGTCAAGACAACGACAAAGACAGCCTGGAGGGAAAAGCCGGCAAGCTCATCAGACGAATCCGTAAAGAACCCCACAGAATCATCAGGTGAGGAGTGGGCTAGTGGGAAGGAAAGTGTGAGTGACAAACCTACAGATTCTGAGAGTATCTTACCTTTCCTAACATTCTCCCACAAAACCATGGCTATGATATTGTAAAGACTGGAGGGGGGTGTCTGTACTCCTGCTCTCTATATGGTAGAGGAGAGGCACAGAGGACCCCAGCCAAGATTCTCTATTGTGGTAGCAATGGAGGAGCAATCAAGGCCTAGCTTCTCAGGAGGTGATGCAGGCTGGTTCTTAAGTACAGTGTAGTCCCCAAGCACCCACAAAGGAATGTCTGCACACTGTATTCGTGAAAACCCAGCCTTTATATAATTAAGGTTCAAGTTATATACACAATCACAATAACTCACTTTGTGCTCAGTTAATTTACAATAATTAATGGCAAATATATACAGTTCTAAGTGGTACCACAATTATTATCAGATTTCATTAAAGTGCATTAACTGTACTCTGGTCAAATGTCAGATAAATCAATTAATAAAAGTAACCAACAATAGACATAGGAGGAAAGCAGTTGATTTGAACAATTGCCAGACTACAGGCCCTTACCACTAGACACAGTTCTGTGTGGAGAACTCCCCACCTGGGCAACCTGTAAAATAAAGATATACTACAAGCCCAGTCCATATATTGTTCAATGAGTCTTATTCCCTTCTAAAATGTTTCTACCACTCCAATGTACCTGGAATAACAGAGTTCTCCGAGGAGGTGTCGATGCATCCTTCTTGAGTGACTCCCTTTAAAGCAGGAGCCACGGATCGTCGATGGGCCTCGAAGAAAGTGAAATTGGCGTTGATGAACCTCGATGAACAGTTCGATGGCGTTGAGGCAGCAGCTTCGATCCTGGCGGTGCTCGTCGACGACGAGTCGAAGACGTCCTGCAAGAATGAGGCATGCGGGGCACCTCGATGTAGATAGTTCAGGACCGCAAAGAGTTTGTGAAGAACTGTGGCCCAGCACGGGCGTCGAGTTTTCCGGCATCTCTACGCTCCTTGGGTGGCGGGAAACCCACCAGCGGATGCTCCTCGGCATGTGGACGGCCTGGCCTTCCCCGGCGGGATACGGCGGTCGGCGGTGCAGACGAGCGCGTCTGGGAATCAAATGTCTTAACCAATGGACCGTTGCGACTCCAGTCGTCGATGGCACGGCGTCAAGCAGTCCCCACTTCTGAGCAACTAACTTTGACAGGCCTCCAGCGGTTATAGCAAACATGCGAACCCTGGTAGACGACGGTGGACGGCTGTCCGGTGCTTCTCTTCGTTTCTCGTCGGCGGTCCCCGTATCCGGCTGACAGTCTTTCGTAGGCTGAATTCCAGGGCGCTTCGGCAAAGGTTATCAGTGCACAATGGTCCCTCGTAGCTCGGGAAGAGGGTGCCTAACAAGGTCCTCTCTGGATCAGTTCTTGAAGACAAGCAGCTTTCAGATCAACGAAGTAGAGCAGCAGCAATACTTCTCTTACAGCAGGGCTTCAAGGTTAAGCTTCAGTTTCAATGTCAGTTTCAACTCCAGGTTCTGAAATACTTCTAGCAGTGAGAGGCCCCCAGATATAATGTTGATCTCCCATTCATTCTGCTGGGTCACACTCAGGCAACCAATCACTCAGAAGGGCATTCAGGCAGTCAGTCAGCCAATCAGGCGCACAGTACATTCAGGCCATTCTTCTCCATCCAGACACTCACAACACAGAATGTGGATTCGGACAAGTACCACGTTTCGGGCAGGGCTGTCTCAATCATTGTGTCAAACACCAGATACTAGACATCCACAACACAGAATGCGTATTCGTCACACACTCCATTCACCTAGGTCCCACCCACAGGTGTACCCACAACATACGGTCGTTGGGAAGGCTCGAGTCAGTCTGGTTGGCACTTCCCCACACTACCATATATGGAACTTCCACCCAACAGCCAGTCGGGGGAAGGGACAGAGTCAGGGCTTCCCGGGACTAAAGGAAAACCAAGGTAACAGGCGATGGAAGGCAAGAGGCCATGGGGGCCATCTTGTTTCCATCAGGAATCTACTGATTCCAATGGCAGGGCCTGGCCATACCAAAATGGAGGATACTCAGAGCACCTGTCAAATTCAGCATGGAGCTGCCACCAGCCCATACCCTGCTCTATGGGCCACACACAGGGACCCAAAAACATACACTAGGGGCACAGGGTTGTACCACCACCCATGGGTGCCATAAGGGTATCCCATGGGTCTGTACACCAAACCAAAAGAGAGAGCTGCACCACCAGGAGTCCCACATGAATTCCTGCACAGAAAACACGACAGAACACACGATAAAAAGCAGTAAAGGGCAAGGATTCGGAGGCCCTGTCCCTCCGATGCATTTCCAGCATCACAGATATCACAAGTACTAACAAGACTGAACCTGGCAAACATCCTCCATCTCGGACTTCCCGATTATTTATGCAAAACTACATTGACGCCAAAATGCAGTGGCCAGACTACTCCTGATCCTGAAAAGGTCCAAACACATTACCCAAGCATTACACACACTTCATTGGCTTCTCGTCAAGAAAAGGATATGTTTCAAAACCCTCTGCATCGCCCACCGCTCATATCATGAAAAAAGGTCCACTATTGACCAGAAGGTTGTTCCATCACTTGTGATGATTCAATAGGCATCATCACTTCTCCCCAAGGTGGAGCCCTTGCCCATGAGGTTAGGGAGGTGCAGACTCTACACAATAGTCCCCCTAGGGATGGTATAATGTGGAAGGACCTCATGGTGAGGGACACCCTTCTGGTGATAAGGATGATCACCTTCGGTACAACACATTACGTAACATCACTCCCTCACATTCCTTAGCCCCCACTCAATTGCCAACCACTATATTAAACCAATGTATTTCTGTGAGACCAGGAATACAACTAAGATAGAAAGTACTAAAATGAAGAAGAGCATAGAAAGCATACGCATGAATTACTTTCCTGGTACTGAAACAAGGTGGCTCACAGGAGGTCATGAGGAATACCAATGAGCCATTGACAATAGTTTTTGACGTTACGCTGGGGCAGAGCAAACCCCATAAGAAGAAAAGCAAAGAAGGACTTGAGGTCTTCGCCCTCCTCCCTGGTTGGAGAACCTGGGAGTTTCGAAGTATGTGGTGAACCCAAGGAAAGGGTTTTGCAGAGGACGCCGGCGGGAAGCTGAGAGAGTCTGTGACGGGTCCTGCATCGGTAGGACCAAGGTCAGCTGCAAATTTGTGAGGCAGTGGCTCGACGTCCAGGATGAGGTGGAACGCGTGGTCCTGAATGGTGCTGAGACTGCAAGAAGCCTCAACACACAGAGCCACGGCAGAAGCAGAGAAGCAGCGGATGACTGAAGGAAGCGGAAAAGAGACTGACCCCAGTCCCTGGAGAGACCGGTGCAGTGCGAACAAGTCCCAGAAGGTATCGGGATGCGTGGGTGGACCGATGGGGACATGACAGGGTTAGGAGGTGTCAGCTTCAGGCCAGGGCAAGACCAGGGTCTGGGACCCAAACAAAAGTAAGGAGTGCATCCGAGGGAATCTTCCTCATACCAGTGGTGGGGATAAGACCACTGACCACCAGAGAAGGATCTGGGACCCGAACAAAAGTAAAGAGTGCATCCAATGGAATCTTGCACATACCAGTGGCGTGGATAAGACCACTGACCACCAGAGAACGGTCTGGGACCCGAACAAAAGTAAGGAGTGCATCCAAGGGGAATCTTCCTCGAACCAGTGGCGTGGATAAGACCACTGACCACCAGAGAAGGGTCTGGGACCCAAACAAAAGTAAAGAGTGCATCCACGGAAATCTTCCACACACCTGTGGTGGGGCTAAAACCACTGATCAACAGAGAAGGGTCTGTGACCCCAATGAAAGAGAAGAATGCATCCAATGACATCCTCCTCATATCAGTGACCGAGGTAAGCCCACTGACCACCAGAGAAGTGTCTTGGACCCTGAGAGAAGTAAGACTTGGAACTTTGTTGATTCTGTGAAAAAGTGCCAAGGCAAAATCCAAGTGAGAAAAGAACTCTCAACACCAGCAGAAGGGAGTCATTCTCCTGGTGGGAACATCAAAGCTAGTCAAGTACGCTGAAGAGGTACCAGGGGAAGGGAGTCATTCCCACTGGCATCGGAGAGTGCTGATCGATACCAGAAGAAGGGAGTCATTCTCCTGGTGGGAACATCAAAGCTAGTCAAGTACGCTGAAGAGGTACCAGGGGAAGGGAGTCATTCCCACTGGCATCGGAGAGTGCTGATCGATACCAGAAGAAGGGAGCCATTCTCCTTCTATAACAGGTTGACTGTACAAAGTACTGGAGTTACGAGCCAGGAGAAGGGAGTCATTCCCCCTGGTATTTGTGTTCAAGAGGACAATTTTGGGAACAACATGCATACAACAGGAGAAGGGAGTCATTCTCCTGGGGAGAAACCTTTCTGTGAGTTTGCTGCAGGCCAGGGGTAGGGAGTCATTCCCCCTGGCATTGTCTTTGCAAGAGAACATTGAGGGAACGCTACCCATACACCAGGAGAAGGGAGTCATTCTCCTGGGGAAAGAACTTTCTGCGAGATTGCTGCAGGCCAGGGGCAGGGAGTCATTCCCCCTGGCATTTTCTTTGCAAGAGAACATTGAGGGAACGCTACCCATACACCAAGAGAAGGGAGTAATTCTCCTGGAGAAAGAACTTTCTGTTGGACAGTATTAGTTTTAGTTGTTGTGTAAGGGTTAGAAGTAGGTTCTGACACAGGAGGGTGGATTTTTATTTGGGCGGACATTCTGACAGTTCCTTGAGATTGAGTTTGAAACAGGGAATCCCCTCTAGAGATGAGGGTAGTGAGGGTTTCTGTTTCATTATTAAAAGTCTTTAACCACAGATATGCCACCTTTCTATCAGCTTCCTTCTTTGACAGTCTTACACACTACACACTTCGACTCAGTAACGTCGCAGTAACAGGCGCCCCAAACTTCAGTAAGAAACACGAAGGATCCCATTCCCTCTACTAGCCTCGAACCTTTCGAACAACCGACCTGAACACTGCTGCGTGAGAGAACCAATCAACGTTCAGGAAACAGCTCAAGACATGGCTCTTCAACTAATCGAACGGCAGAAAGAGCCATGAGCTAAGAGCTACATAACTTCCTCATCCCCTCAGCACTAAGCCGTCGAAGCCTCCAGCCTGTCCTGCAAGCCTTCCGAACTCTAAGATGCACCTAAGAGACCTCCGTACTATGCGCGCAGCGCACATTGCCGCCGTCTATCTCCTTAAAGGTTAATGAATGTCTCTACCTCACAAATTCATACTCCACTATAAATAACCTTCTAACCTACCTCGAGGTCCAGCTCTGAGCCTGCCTCTTATGCATGAAGCCACGCGGGCCACCGAAGGTTCTACTAGTGAGACCCCCACCCGGCTGCAATCCCCCTGGATCAGCCCTCAATCTCCCGATCCAAGGAAAGACTCTGCGACCAAGACCAAGGAAGCGATTGGATCCTAAGCCGCACTCCCAAATACTTCTCACCTCCAACTAACTCACCAAGACTGAACTCTCACTACCTTGTCCCTCAACCACTCCCCACCAGGCGACCCACATGGTCAAGTTTACTGAACATACACCTGCCCTACTCCTTATCCACCAACATCCAAAACAGGCAATCGCTGGTTCGCAAAACAAGGGGCTACCCCGATGAAATACTGACCCGTTATGTGGTCCCCACAAAAACGGCATTTCCACATTGGCATACAGGTAACGAGTACTTAAGACCTGCAGTCATCGACACCACAGGTTTCTGCTAATCTGTCTACCCCTCATGCTGATAACACCCCCGCCCCCCCCTTTGTTTTTGCAGCGAGACCAACATTATTGGCAGAAGGACGCAATATCAGAAGACTTTACCTTACATTGCCTATTCCGCCAACTCATTGCTCCTTTTTTATTCAGCTCTGCTAGTATGGACACCTGCAACCTGCAAGTCTGCAGCGAGAACTTAACCCACTGAGCATCACATCAAATGCTAATGGAATTCCAGTGCACTGTGGTGAGGCCAGGTGGCCCCACTCTTCGCTGCACCCCACACAAACAAACCCTTTCTCGTCGTTAGCACCATTAATTTGGGCAATGATAACACCTTTTACTGCAGCGCTTAGAAGCAGGAGGAAGCCAGCATGAAGCACTATGTAAAAACCTGATATTATTATTATTATTAAGAACATGCATTCTCTATTACCCTCTTACAAAGAGAAACAAGCTGTTCTGGTAGAAATGGCTGAGACCTTTCCCTGAAAAGAAGCTGAAATGTGTGGGCAAGGCTGCCGCACCCCCTTTCTGATTAATGCACACACGCCATAAAGGATTTGCATGATTCCTGGGATATGAGTGCCCCAGGCATTGAGTTCCCTCTTTATTTCCAGGGGCCTTTTATCAGCCAGAAACTGTTTAATAGCTTCCAGAGGCTTTTAGTGCCTCGCTGCACTCACAACGGGCTTTCTGACAAAAAAGCTCGCTTCAAGGCAACGCGGGTGGCACTCACCTCGAAATTCCTCCCACCAACATTCAAGACGAATAGAAAAAGGGGTGTAACGCCCCTAAGCACATTCACACTGGTAAGGCTTCAGAGCTGTTCATCACTGCAATAATTATGTACCTTTTAGTAAAAACCCTACGATACTGCAATGCACGCTTCCACCAGCAGTGGGTGCTAGCAGCGTCCTGGACAAAAACAGCGCAATCTGTGGCAGCGAATTATGCAACAAAAACTGCTTCCATAACCGCTTACCCAGGCCAATGGGAGTCCCCCATAGCATCTTGAAAAGGTCTGTAATGCTACATCTAGACTGTGTTATGCAGTCCAGAGCCCACCCAGGGTCCCACAGTGAGAGAGAACTGTGCACCAAGAAAACGCCCCATTGGCCTCCAAGCCCACGCTCACCCCTAAAATAATGAAACCCTTTCTACTAGCTGAACCTTTTTTTGAACTATACATTGTAGGAGTATTTATATTAATATTCTACTCGGAAAAATGTGTGCGGTTAATATTCTGCAATGAAATCCCTGGGTACCAGGAACACAACTGCCCGTCAACATTGCTGGGCGGACATATTCGGTGACTCACTTGTGAGAACTTTTGAACTTTTTCAGAGGTTCATCCGAGGAAGTTCGAGGCCACGCATGGGTAGAAACGGGGCCTACAAGAGAGGCCAGGCTGCTTTTATCCCCTACTGAATCCTTCAAAGGGGTAGTTCATTCAGAAATGTTATTGGGCCAATAGATCGGGCATGAATTTTCTTAAAATAATTTCCAATGCAATTTACCCGGATTCTTCTCACTTTAACACTTGCGAAAAACGACAAGTCGTGTACCGCCATCTTGTGCTGATCTTATCCGTTGATCCATCGCCCACAGTTCAAGTGGCCTTGCGGCACTAATTCAGATCACCCGTCCCTAACGCTGACATCACTAGATGCTCACGCCCCATTTCACAACGGCAATGCACGTCTCATGTCAACGTCCTCTGTGCGCAATCTATTGACGTGTCTCCATGGAAATGCCAAGACGCCTTGTTCCTCGACAATTTGTAAACAAACCCTTTCTGATCACACAACGTTGGAGTTTCTTTTTCCTTCGTGTCACTGTATATCATTTTGAGCTTCCCTGACTTGTTACTGCTCTGTTCAGCTCTCTGCCAAGTACGACACACTGAGAACCGCTCCTTATACTGCCTAAAATGAATTAACTCAGTAGTTGCAGTTCCTTTCTTATATTCTGGACAAATGTATTTACCAAACCATATTTAAGCATGTGTCCAGGCAAACTTTTAAAGTTTGAGCCTATTAATCTTATCTTTTCACAATGTGTTTTTGTAACATGTCTGTTTCTTTACATGTCTTTCTTTGTATTGTATTGTACAGAAACTTGATTTAAAAAATGTATTTTTTTTTGTATTTTTAAAGCGCTCACGCAGCCGGCAGGCATCAAGGCGCTGTTACAGGAATTGTTTGTTTTTTAGTTGCATTATAGTTTTTTATTTTGTCTTAGTTGCGTATTTATAACGCACTTAAATACCCAGAGGTTTCTAAGTGCGGACCGGGGATCGAACCTGTGTTGCTTCATGTCGTCTTGCTTCCAAGGTGAGCACGTTGCCACTGAGCTATCCTCCCGGGACAAGCGCAAGCAAGACCAATGAAGGCATCAAGGGGCTGTGCATTCTTTAACAATCAATGTTAATGTGAAACTCTTTTCTTTACTGTATACAAACAGAAACGTTTTTTATTTACTTCACTGTTGATTCTGTGCTTCTTCACTATTCAGGAACTATGGCAACAATTCAGCCCTACCTGTATGAGCCCGAATACTCAGAAGAGGAGATCCTTGAAAGAGAAAAACTCAAGACAATGTGGAATCAGATGCAAGTCACGAGGATCAATCACCGGAGCCTGAACCCAGTCGCATTGATTGATTGATTGATTGATTGATTGATTGATATTTTATTTCTATTGCGCTCATACACATGTGTTTCAGAGCGCGACAAGGCAAAGGGAGGGGAACAGGAGAGAACAAAACAACAATCTCACTAGGCCCAGTGACATTGAGAACGTGCAAGTGCTTGGGAGAGGGTGCAGAGAAAAGTTCAAGGGAGGGGGGAGAAGTGGAAAGTGCAGAGCAAGGGGAGAGCAGAAATAAATACTGATAAATACATGATAAAGCAGCAAACACAGAAAAATAGTAGCGCATCCAGCAAGTGCTAAGTGGAGGGAAGCAGACAGGGTAGGTCTGGTAAGTGCAAAGGACGAAGTACGGGGATTGTGTGGGTACAGATACAGACCCCAGTACAACGGGTGGCCGGGAGGCAGTGCAGGAGGCTTGAAAAGATAGCAGGAGCCTGGGCCCGATGGACAGAGGGTGGCCAGGTGCACTATGCCAAAGAGACCAGAATCAGCGTAGGAGAGGGGGGGGGGCGAAAGCAGAAGCAAAGAGTATGGTCTTAAGGTGCTTCCGGAACCGGAGGTGGTTCTCCTCAAGTTTTAGGGCTGTAGGGAGGCTGTTCCAGAGGGAGCCCCCAGCCGAAGAAAGAGATCGGCCCCCAGCTCGTTTCTTAGAAAAACGACTGACCCTGAGGGAATTAGAGGTAGAGGAGCAGAGAGCTCGAAATGGGAGGTATTTGCACAGGGATAGCTGAAGGTATTTTGGACCCAGGCCCCAGTAAGCCTTGTGGATAATGCAGAGGGTTTTGAATTTAATCCTTGAATCCACAGGGAGCCAATGAAGAGATTTCAAGGCTGGAGAGATACGATCCCAGGGCTTAAGGCCAAGGACAAGTCTTGCAGTCCTGTTCTGAATTAGTTGCAGAGGGTGGAGAGTAGAGGCAGGTAGATTTAGAAAGCGGCTGTTACCGTAGTCCAACCTAGAGAGAACCAGAGCTTGGGATACCATGAGCTTCTGGGGGAAGGAGAGGAAAGGTAGAGTACCTTTGAGGAGGTGCAGTTGGAAGTTTGACTTTTTAGAGACCTCAGAGATGTGGGTGGAGAATGAGAGGGTGGAGTCAAAGATGACCCCGAGGTTCTTAGCCACACAGGTGGGGGTGGGAGGAGGGCCCAGGGAGGCCGGCCAGAGAGTGAGGGGAAAGGATGGAGATGGTGTACCGATGAGGAGGATCTCCGTCTTGCTGGCATTCAGACAAAGATCATTGGCGGCACACCAATCTTGAATGGCAGTTAGGCATTCAGAGATAAGAGAGGGAGAAGAGGTGGCCGAGGGCAGCCTGAAAATTAGCTGAGTGTCGTCAGCGTAGCACTGGAAATTTGAGCAGAAAATGGCAATACAGTGGACGAGAGTTGCCAGGTATTGGTTGAAAAGCCAGGGTGAGAGGCTAGACCCCTGAGGGACACCACAGGTAGAGAGGAAGGTAGATGATAGGAAGGACCCAAGTTGGACCTGGGAGGGTTGGTCAGAGAGGAAATAGGCCAGCCAAGCCAGAGCCTGATCAGTGATACCCAGGTTATCATGGAGACGGTTGGGCAATAGGGGGGGTAGAGACTGCAGCAGGGTTGGCCAGCTCTTTGCAGATTTTAAAGAGTTCAGCCGAGTTGCTAAATGCCGCAGAGACACGGGCTTGAATGTGTGCTCTCTTCTTAGTGCGAACAGAGAGTCAGTATTGCCTTTGGAGCAGACGACAGGCCAGTTTGTCAGAGGATGAGCAAGAAGTTTTCCATTTCCTCTCAGCCGCCCTACACTTACTTTTAAGTGTGGCTAGGTCAGAGTCAAACCAAGAGTTGCACTTGGCTTTGGGCTTCAAACGGATCCTCATGACAGCGGCAAAAGCGTCGAGAGTATCAGAAATAGAGGAATAGAGAAGGGCCAGGACTGTGTCAGGGTGTGAATCAGCCAGAGAGGGCGTGGGGGAGAGAAGGTGGCAGCGAAAGCCTCAACTGACACGCGCTTCATGGGCCGGATGTCTGTGAAGGTAGGTGGCAGTGTAAGGGTAGGCTTGGCTTGAGGGGAAGAGAGTGAGAGATGAGAGGAGAGGAGGCAGTGATCACTCCATGTTAGTGGGGTAGTCAGAGAGATAGAGAGGGGGAGGCCATAGGAGATCAAGGCATCAAGGGTGTGTCCTGAAGAGTGCGTCAGGCCAGAGGGGAGAATGGAGAGAAAGAGGGAATCACAGAGGTCGAAAGAGCAGAGATGAGGGACAGGGAGAATCAAGGTGGATTTTAAGGTCCCCAAGGAAGAGCAGTTGGGTGGTTACGGCCAGGAGGGAGGAGGAGAGGTCAGCCCAATCTGAGAGAAAAGAGGTGATTTGATCAGGGGGCTGATAGAGAGTAGCAATAGTAAGTGAGTGGCTAGGAGAGAGAGAGAGAGAGCCTGCAGACAAGGCATTCGAAGGAGGGATAAATCTGAGTGGGAATGATAGTAGAGGAATCAGAGGATCTTGTAGCCGTCAGGGAGGAGAGTGTCGAAGCTTGTGACAGAGCTGCCCGTGAACCATGTCTCCGTAAAACCGAGGACATCAAGGTCAAGTTCTTCGAGGAGGTGACAGATGTCAGAGGAATGATTGACAGCGGAGCGAGAGTTGAGAGTGGCCAGATGCAGAAGGTTGCCAGCCTTAAAGACCTTCCGGGGAGGGGTACAAATCAGAGGTACGCCCTGCGGAGGGGAGGAGGTAGGCTGTAGAGGGGCAGAGAGAGAGGGAGGAGTGTGCAAGATAGCAGAGGATTGAGAGGAAGGGACAGCAGGAGTTGAGAGGAAGTTGATGAGGCTAGGGAAGCAAGACATTTCCACCTGGTGTACCTGCCATCGCATGCCTACTTTGGTGGAGAACTGCTGTTGCCAAGAAAACTCTGGCTGCTTGGCCTACATTGCCGAAGAAGACACCCCACCACTATGCGTTACCGAGCTGCATGGCCTCAGGGCCGCCTGCCTTACAAGATCCGTGTTGCGAATGATGATGATCCTTATGCACGAACATTGAGCTACAGATCACCCTCGTAATCCAAGTAACAAGTGAGTTCATTCTATATATGTTGTGTGTTGGAGGAACGAGACTGCTAACATAATATGTTGTCCTCCTACATCAATATAACTTTAATGGATCACTGACAAAAAAATGTTTCTGTAAATTGAATATATTACTCATTCTAATCTGAAACCAAAGTGTTCATCTTTAGATTTATCCTCCAAACAATTACGCTTCTTTCATTTGGAAGAATCTCCCAAAATGTTTTTGCTGGAATGTGCGTTCACGTTTCTAATTGATCCCTACTTGAAATCACAAGCACTGTCAGTACTTTGCATGAAAATGAACTTTTTAAAGCATAACAATGCCTTACATTTGACAGGGTAGTGCAAACAGAAAAATGCAATTATTTGGTTCATTCAAGTTAACTATTTCTGTATCTCTTACACGGCTGGTACAGACTTGTGGCATATCGTGCCTTTACATGGTGAATTCATGGAAAATTGGGATTTAGCGTTCCATGAGTAATACCTGCCTGTGTGGTTTGAACCATTCCTGATTAATTCCCCAGTGACCACTGTTAAGAAATTTTTCTTAATTGTAGGTAATTTTCCTTCCATGTGGCAACCCCTAAACTTTTTGCTGTTGTTTTTCACCATGATCTAGACTTTGCCAGAGAAGCGCAGCCTTCCGCCGCACTCCTCTGGGCTTTCGCTCCATTCTTACGGGGAAACTGACATGCCCTTAAGACAGTTAGTACCGGGAAACATTGTTTTCCGTAGTTCTTTTATCATGTTGCAGCTTTCGCGCAACATGACACAAGAGGGCACTGTAAGCTAAGTTACTGCTCTCTAGCCACTCTACAGGCCCTAGACACTCTCTTTGGATTGTAAACGAAAGGTGCAAATGAATCACGGACAGGACTGGTGGCAGCGATCGTTTCTTTGTGTTTTCAGCTCCTTTTGGCTGTTTAAGCACGTTTCTCACGCTTAGCAGAAAATGGTGGCCTGGCTCCCAAAATGGCCAGACCACAAGGCTCTTTGTCCTGCCCACTGACCGTCTTGCCCCCTTCACCTTCCCCAGGTCGAGCCGACCCGGGGCCTTCCCTATTTGGGCATGTACTTTCCCGCGAAACACAGATGCTTTCGTGGGCTTCTACAGACCTTGTGTGTGCCTCCAGGATGTGGGCTGGGATGTCTGGTCTCAATACACATCCTGGGTGCCAGAGAGTCTAGTGTGTCTTGAATGCCTGGGACCACCGTGGTCTGTGATAGGTCCACATATGGTGTGAGTGTTTTGTGAGCAGATCTCCCATTGGGTCCTCTCTGTTTTGGCACGAAGGGAACTCTGGATAAGAGGAGGCTGGAAACACCACTACCATGTCGATCTCCTGAGTTCTCACGAACGACGGATACAGGAGCCAAGTATCCTGCAACTATGAGGCTGAACCGAGGAATCGAAGGTGACCAGCTGAAGTACTGCTCCTCTGCACTGCTATTGCTCTGTGAAACCATTCTGCCTCTGATCGAACGAGAAGGCCTGTACTGGTACTTCGACCCTTTGGAATAGTGGGAACAACTATTCTCGGCATCTTCATCATCTCCTGCACGTAAGCCTTCCGAAGCGTCTCTGGCCCATCCAGTGGACTGATCAGCCTACACAGGAGTCTTGCTCTGTTACTGTCGTCAGGTTGTGTTGTATTCCGAGTCCTTAGCACTCTCACACGATTCGTATACTTGCCATTCCCAGGTCTGAAGTGAGAAGTGTACATTGGGCTGAAACACACACGGCCGCTTCGTTGCCCTGCTATGGTAACAATCTGTGCGGGTTCACTGCGTTGGGACATCCTAAACTCTAACTTCTGCTGCCGTGAAATCTACACGACGCCGAGACGTCCCCTGCTCGCATCTGAACCTGCCAGCACTGAAACTGACGCGGAGAAGCCTGGGTCTGCCTGCATCAGGGACCGGTGAG